>NW_027171757.1:124362-130118 GCF_036898095.1 Palaemon carinicauda | reverse complement strand
CCTGATGTCTTCAGGGCGAAGAGAGATGATGGTTCTCTCACGGAGGCTGAGTAACGAACAAGGATGCCCAGCCGCTCCTAGGCCGACTACCTTTTACCACCAAATGTGGGGGGGGGGGGGGAAAATTGGCCTGACTGTTGTCCCATTGATCAGGCCTTGTCACGTGTCTCGACATCCCCATCAATAGGCCTCCTCTTTCTCCTGGGATCTTGACGTTGCCACGTGGTTCGTAAAATATGTCTGTAAATGAGAGACCTCAAAGGGAGTAGACTGGTATAGGATGGTTGGGGAGGGGGTGAGACCCTGGGTAAGGTCCCAAAGCTTATGGCCTGTCAACCCAGTCCTTGCTGGTGGGGTCTTTGTTTGAAAAAAAAGGTGGTGCAATGACCTCCATTAATAACAGCCCCGCATTTTAACAGATATTTCGTCCTAGAACAGGACAAGAACTCTGCAAGCAAGGTCTAAAGCTACTAGCCTTAATGACTCCTCCCTCAGTAAGTCTCATCACGATAATGAATTAATATTTAAGCTGCAACTAGAGTCATAGTTTTACTTTATTTAGATATTAAATCAATTTTAAGTGTCACATAGAAATAAGCATGCTGGCTATGAGGCAACCACTTAAAAAATTAAAAAATGCAAAAAATAAAAATTTAAATGCCACAAATGGTTAAAGCTAAGTGACCTAGTGCAGTGGGACACATGAAAATTAACTTGAATTGGCATATCATATGCAAAAAGATAAAATAAATACATAAAAATACATTAAGTGCAACCAATGATGCCAAGATGGCTCCTCAAGTTTATCTACCTGGGCAGACACCAAGGCCAATTAAAAAATTTTCATTCAACCTACATTAAACTACTAACTATGGCTACGTTATGGATATGGCACAGTGCATTGCTGACTAATGCCGGGAGAGCATATCTTCTCTCTCATCTGAGCTCCTTAGGCACTTGACCTTCCAATTGTAATTCTGGAGGTCTATGCCCCACCTCATGAGCCCTTTTATTCTTCTTACGTAGCTCAGTCAAGTAAGTTGCTGGGTTATGGTCCCTTAATAACTGTCAGTGGGTTGTGTATGAGTGATGCCGTCGGTAGGATAGTGAGGGCTGTGGGTGATTCTGAGGAGCACCCGGTCCTTCTGCAGGAAGTTCTGCTTTGAGAGAGATATCATTTCTGCTTCGACCAAATAGGTAGTTTCCTTGTAGTTTTTCAGCATCTTGTCCGACAGCTGAAATCTGATGGGCTCTGTTTGGCTTCTTGGGGTCTCTGGAATGGATGGGTGATTCCCCTTGGTCCTCCTCTGAGACCTCTGGCCTGGTGGGAAGCATCACTGCTTTAGCTGGGGAGCTCTCTCGGGGAGGAGTCTTAGACTCATTGCTGGAGGAGGAAGACTCTTGGGCCTCCTCACTTAACCAAGGTATTTCCCCAAGGTTAATGTCACCAATCCATTCGTCTTCCCCCGCAGGAAGCATCCTCACTGTTTTGGGCTCTGGCTTGGCAGCCTTCATGCACCTGAGGGGCACTTGCTGTACCACCTTCATGGGCTCTTGACCCAAAGGCAAGTTGTAGCCCTCATGTCTGAGATCACTCACTGCCCCTAGTCCACACTTCCTATGGAGCTGGGAAATGGTTATCTGGAACTCCACTGTAGGGAGTTCTTTGGTGACTCCTTCAAGGTACTGGTCCTCCCTGCAGTTGTCCTGCTGGTCGTTGGCACCATTAAGTTGAGGTAGTGAGTTATGGAGCTGGGCTAATCGAGCGTATATTTCCCGCTTCTTTAATTCATATGCTCTTGCTCTTTCTCTTGCATACTGCATCCTTTCTTGCTCCATTCTTCTCCGGGAATTGGCTTCATCCGTCAGTTCCCGCACATACCTTCGCAATGCCTCTACCTCATAGCCTTGTCGTTCTACCAAATCCATAAATGTACTGATCTCAGCAGCAGTCATTTTGCTAGTTTCTTGTGGAGACAGCGACAAGAACAAACTCAACAGCACAAGGTACGATGTTGACCATGTAAGAAATTACACGGAGGGGAAGGACGCTCTAGCCTTACGCAAGAATCTCATGGAAGGAATGATGAAGGTGGAACTGGGCAAAATGCAGAGATACTGTAAAAAAATGACTCCCGAGAAAGAACTATAATTGAATAGTAAGCCTCACAAGTAATTGAACAGGAGCCTAGCTTGAAAACCAGGAGCACAAAAATGGTGAGCTTAGGCTGTCTGGTTGCAATGCGTCTAAAACGAGTAACGATATATATGACAACTGTGCTAGAAAATAAAAAATAGAATCACAACTATGGGTGACCCTCTATGATAGACAAGATAATATGGAATCACAACTATGGATGACCCTCTATGCTAGTCATGAGAAAAATGGAATCACAACTGGGTGACCCTCTATGCTAGACAAAACAAATTGGAATCACAACCATGAGTGACCCTCTATGCTAGGGAAAATAAAATGGAATCACAACTATGGGTGAACTTTTATGCTAGTCATAAGAAGAAATGGAATCACAACAATAAGTGAACATCTATGCTAGTCATAAAAATTATGGAATCACAACTATGGGTGAACCTCTATGCTATTCATAAAAAAAATGGAATCACAACAATGGGTGAACCTCTATGCTAGTCATAAGAAAACTGGAATCAAAACTATTGTAAATCCTCCATGCTAGTCATAAAAAAATGGAATCACAACTATGGGTGAACCTCTATGCTAGTCATAAAAAAAATGGAATCACAACTATGGGTGAACCTCTATGCTAGTCATAAGAAAAATGGAATCACAACTAAAAGAAACCCTCTATGCTAGTCATAAAAAAGGTAATCACAACTCTGGGTGAACCTATATGCTAGTCATAAAAAAATGGAATGACAACAATAGGTGAACCTCTATGCTAGTCATAAGAAAAAATGGAATCTCCATGATGTGTGACCCACTATGCTAGTCATAAGAAAAAATGGAATCTCCATGATATGTGACCCACTATGCTAGTCATAAGAAAAAATGGAATCACAACTATGGATGACCCTCTATGCTAGTCATAAAAAGGGAAGGAATCACAACAATGGATGAATCTCTATGCTAGTCATAAAAAAAATGGAATCACAACAATGGGTGACCCTCAATGCTAGTCATAGGAAAATGGAATTACAACTATGGGTGAACCTCTATGCTAGTCATAAGAAAAAATGGAATCTCTATGATGTGTGACCCTTTATGCTAGTCATAAAAAAAATGGAATCTCCACGATGTGTGACCCTTTATGCTAGACATTAAAAGAATGATTTTGTAAAAAATTGTGTGTGCGTTCTTGCAACATCACCACTTGCAACTCTGTGACTTAAAGCAAAGTTTTTATTTGTACTTAAAGTATAATAAATTAAGTAAAAAAACAATGTCACTGAGTTTGCTTAATGTTTCGCTAAGAAAATCAACCCCTTTACATATTTTCCCTTCAGTAAAAAGAAAATAATTTAAGAAATTACAATTCCCAATATTTTATCTCAATGATCCTATACCCTGACTGAAAAAGTTAAATTGAATGTGATATTGTAAATCCTTTATCTTTAGGTTAACAATTTTAACACAATCGTACGAAAATTATCCCTTTCTAAAATATACATAAAAATAATATCCCACGAAAGTAACAAAATGGAATTACATACCCTTACTATCAAATGAAAAAATCGAAATAAGGAACGCTACGTGTTCTTACCATTACCAACACAGGAATTAGGCCTCACTGGAAATTAACACGTGTTTTAGTCTACCACGTTTTTTTCAAAAATTTTGTAAATATCATTTTACTTAGTTTTAACACAAAATTAAACATTCGCTCACTTCACAATGTATATAAATGAGAAATTTTAACCAGTGCTGTGATATTAAACAATGGTAAACTCGCCACAGATGGTTGGCTATCTTGCTAAACAATAGGAACAGGCCTACCACGTGGTTTTTAAAAATAAAAGGGTTCGCAGTGCGAACACACACACGAATAAACAAAAAAATTTAACAATAAAAATACAATACTGTGGCTTTTTTCTTCCACGGTTCCAACTCCAGTGATGAAAGAATTTACTTTAAAATGAAATAGAGATTCGTCTCGTCGCTAAAGACAGAAAGGGGGGAATTTGACTTTGATAAAATAATTGGGAATTACTGCCTTAGCAAATCCTGGCAAGGTCGCCAGTTTGTTACGGGCCCGTGGTGTGAATCCGACCTTGCTTAAAGGACTCAGGGCAATAACAAAGGAAAGGAATAATGGAAAGGTCGGCAGTCGGCAATAAACAAGGAATACCGACAAATAGATATATTTACACTAATATTTAAATAAAAATTAATAAAAGGGGAGCACAGCAGATAACTATATTTTCATTTAAGACACGAGGGATTTCGTATGGAGTTTGATGGACCGTAGATGAGATTTCAGCACAACAATCATGTTCCCTGGAAAGGGAAATAAATTGAATTATTAACAGAACACTTACTTCTACCGGCTTGGAACACGATGAAGTCGTGTGGTTAAAACCTTTTAAGCAAATTAAATGAAAGTGCAAAGCTTAGGGATTTAAACAATATACAAGGGAAACAACACAGTCACACAGTAAATTAATTAAGGCTAAGAGCAAACGGCACACGTGGTTTGGGTATAGTGACTAGTATAAAAGGTTCAGTGGGTAGGATCTTTCTTTAAAGGATAAAAGGAAAAGAAAATATGTGTGATTAGGAAGGGATGGGTGGTTGGGTAAGGATGATGAGGATCTCAAAATCCGACACAATACCTTAGTAAAAAGGACTTTGGTTCCTGCCTCCCTGATGTCTTGAGGGCGGAGAGAGATGATGGTTCTCTCACGAAGGCTGAGTAACGAAGAAGGATGCCCAGCCGCTCCTAGGCCGACTTCCTTTTGCCCGAAAGCTGAGGGGGGGGGGGGGGGGTGGAGGGGTGGAATTAGCCTGACTGTTGTCCCATTGATCAGGCCTTGTCACGTGTCCCGACATCCCCATCAATAGGTCTCCTCTTTCTCCTGGGATCTCGACGTTGCCACGTGGTTCGTAAAAGATGTCTGGGAATGAGAGACCTCAAAGGGAGTAGACTGGTATAGGATGGTTTGGCGGGGGGGGGAGGGGCGTGAGACTCTGGGTAGGGTCCCAAAGCTTATGGCCTGTCAACCCAGTCCTTGCTAGTGAGGTCTTTTTTTGAAAAAAAGGTGGTGCAATGACCTCCATTGATCACAATATATATATATATATATATATATATATATATATATATATATTTGTATACATATATATATATATATATATATATATATATATATATATATATATATATATATATATATATATATATATATATATATATATATATATATATATATATATATTGTGGAGAATTTTTTAATGATTATGTTCTGAGTGGGAACTTAGTCCGGGAAAGTCTCCTTATAACAGTTACATAAAGTTCAACAGGGGAGGATATGAGCACTTACTCTCGGGGCACAAACACCCTGCTAATACTTTACTGTCACAATTCACAAACCATCACTCTTTAAATACAAAAGGGGGAATTTTTACTGTCCAGAGGCCGAAGAACTCCACACGTAGAACTATCAATAATTTATGGCCTACTCTAGCTTTGTCAGGTCTATAGTCATCTCATTCTCAGGCTCTGTTCCGGCTCCGTCCCAGCTACCCCAGTGAAATGCTGGACAGTTATTTTACGTTAATGTAA
>NW_027171757.1:91862-119362 GCF_036898095.1 Palaemon carinicauda | reverse complement strand
AAACCCAAAAACCACTTTTGGAATTATTTGGATATCTGTAAAACTCTAGGAGTAGTTTGGGGCTCCTCAGTGATTTTTTAGCTAAAAATTATCACTTACGAACAAAAGTGATAGCCAGAAAAGGCTTATAGCAGGTATGAACATGAAAATTGGCAGAAACAATTTACTACGCCGACAAAAATCACCATTAAATCAATAAGAATGAATGTTTGCTGTTGGTTTTCTATGGACGATATTAAATAAATATTGGCATGGACAAGGTAGATATCCATCACATGAATCCCTGAAATTTTAATTTAGATATGTAAAGTGTTCTACGAGTAATTTACGGCACCACCGATAATCGGCCTCCCACTGTTAAAAAAGAAAAAATAGTTACAATGACTTTTCTATGGCAAGTATCAATGCGAAAATTGATATGTTTGTAGTTCAAGTAACACCCATCAAACTCTGTGAAATGATTTGGATATCTATAAAACTATATGAATAGTTTGCTCCTCCTTACTGATTTTTCAGCAAAAAGTCGTCATTTACGAACAAAAGTGACTGCTAGGGCATGCCTATAGAAGTTAGGGACATAAAAATTAGCAGAAACAAAGCTTCAATATATATCTAAATTATCTCTTAAAGTTTTATTTGAATATATTTATTTGTATAGAAGTTATTGACTCCGCTACTTAAATTATCAGCTGCTCCCCCCCCCCAACCTAACCCCTGGTACGAAATGTATGGTTAGGGAATGACTGGGCTATAGGTTGGGTGATATATCTTAGGAAAATAAAATGGTATTTCATATAAAGTGACGCACTTTGTTTTGAGGCAATGAAAATAGAATATACCGTTACAGTGTATGAGTGTGTGTGAAACACACGTGATACACGGCTCTTGCCCCTGAAAAAGACATACTTAGGAAATGGCCCACCCTGCTCTTGACTGACTAACTGAAGGTAGTTCATCTTGCAGGAGATAAGCAGGTTTTAGGTGATCAACAGAGACACAGTCTTCTTTGCCACAAGTGTTGATGAAGAAATTCTTTAGATCATGAGGGATCAGGTGGAAAGAGCCTGTATAAGGGCCCATTAATGGTCACTAGTTAGTATCGTTGTGCAGAAAATTGTCTGTTGTATAGTGCAAATCTGTCAGCGTTTGTTTTTCAGCAGAGGGCTTGGAAGTCTGCTGGCTTGGAGTAAATTTTCTTGAAATAGGGCATAGGAGTTAGAGGATGTTGGAGAAGGTTGAAGATAGAAAAAATCTAGCAGGTACACCATTTCAGTTGTCTAGACATCCATCGTGTTTTTAGGAAGTATCCTTAGTCACAGTAGGACCCAGGAAAGCTGAATAAGGCAGTTGGAGTCCATGCATCCAGATATTAGAGCTGTTTTCAGGTTGCGATGATAACGTTCAATCATTTCCTTAGCAGCAAGGTTGTAGGAAATTGTCTAATGTGGAGTAATTCCCAGAAGATTCTCTAATGATGTCCATAATTGAAAGGTGAAAGTGGTAATGCTTTCAGAAGTAATATGCTTAGGGATACCAGATCTTACTGTCCACACTGAGAGTAAGACAGAGGTACATAAGACGGATGTTGCAGTATCCATGGGAATCACTTCAAGCTAACGAGTAGAGCAGTTGACAAAGGTAAAAAAAGAAACGATGTCCTTGTGATGTGGATAAGACACCTACTATGTCGATGTATATTTGAGTAAAATGCCCCAGAGCTCGAAGAAAGGTGCCACTTCTTGAAATCATGTGTCGATATACTTTTGAGGTTTGGCATGGAGTACAGGCATGGAAACTATCCTTAGCATTCTTAGTAATGCCATGCCAAATAAACTTCATCCTAAGTAGCTATGCAGTAGATGGGCATGTGGGATGTGAAAGGCCATGATTGAAATCAAACACCATGATCATGGTTTACCAGTACGGACGTCACAGAGGAGTTTAGTGTTGGATCATTCAAGAGCGTCATCTTCCTAACGGAGGGATGGGCAGGAGATACTCAGAATCTTTTCGTTGGCCTTCTGCGAAATCGTTGTGATCTAATCCCAGGTTAATGGCGGCTAATGGGTTTTTTGACAGGGCAACGGTAACGGGATTAATTTTTTCAAGGACTTGTTGAAGCGTGCAATTGTCTTCTGCATTTATGGTCGAACCATGCATCAGATTGTTGAGTGAAGCCGTCCAACAGAGGCCTGTCGTCCATGTGAATGTCGAAGGGTGTACCTTCTAATTGGCTGTCTGTCCCTTTTCCACGAAAAGACAGACACCCAATTAAGTCACGGTCAAAGAAAATTAGCCGGTTTCTGCCTTAGACGGTTCTCTACAGAAGAAGGCCAATGGGTAGGGAAACTCACTGACCACCTACTAGAGTACTGCACTAATAGCAACGTCGCTGGCATTGATGGAGACATCAAGAGGTGCATGTGACACGAGCAATGTGAGAGCAGCGGCGCTTGATTGGGCATTCATTGTGTTGAAGAAGGCCGCTTATTGAATAGGACCACAATTTAGCTCATTTGGCTTACCCTTGAGGGAGGCGTAGTGCTGGGTGGCAAGAGTGACGGTGATATCTGGCAGGAAACGGTGATAACAATTGATAGTTCCAAAGAATCCTTGCAGTCGTTTGACGATTAAGTGGGTGGTTAAGTTCTAAACGGCTGCTACCTTCTCAGCAATTTGTCGGAATCCTTCACTATACTCCATTGGTGCCGAAATTACACTTATCGTACCGGACTACAAGGACGTTTTATTGTAGGCTGTCAAGCATAATACGTAGGTGTCTGAGATATTTCTCTTTGGAGGAGGAGAACACAAGTATGTCATCCACATAAGATGCACAGGATTGGAGGTCCCATATGCCATACATGAGGTTTAGAAAATTGTCCCAAACTTTACTAAGGCCAAAAGAAGAGTAATTGAAGTTGTATGTACCAAAGGAGGTGGTGATGACAGTCTTGGGGATATGTTTTGGGTTAGTGGGCACTCTCAACGTTCGGGAGGTTGAGAGTGGAGAAAACCTTTGCTTTGTGCAAGTAGAAAGTCATGTCAGATATGTTTACTTACTTACTTACTTACCTACTTTGACAGCTGCTTTTCCTGTCCAATACAGCAGGGGAACCCCACTCTCTACAGGACCTCCACTGTCATTTTATCTTGTTCATTCAAAGTATTCAACATTTCATATCATGTATTGTTCATTTACTGTTAAATCGTCACTGTCAAACGACTCACAGTTCAGAAAGTCTTCAGTTTCCTCTTTAAACCCTTGATGTCTTCAATCATTCGGATGTCTTATGGGAGCTTATTGTATAGTCTTGGGGCAGAGTATTTAAATGCTTTGGATCTTACAATAGATATATATCTAGGTTTAAAGAGTTTGTAGCCATCTGTAACTATTCTCATGTCAAGAGGATTTGTTGTCTGCGCAATATGTCAAAATTCTCTGGGGTATTTTGGACGACCAGTTATGACAACTTGGTAGATTATTGTATATATTTTAAATTCAATTCTCGCTTTAATTGGCAGCTAGTATAAAACAATTAGTAGAGTGGTGATCCTTTCTATAAGTGGAACACCTTTTATTAGTCTTACTCTTCTGTTTATTGTGTTTTGTAATTTCTTAGTTTGTACTTATAGAAAATTGTAATAGATGGAGTTGCAGTAGCCTATCCTGGTAATAATGCAGTACATCATAAGTTTCTTCACAGGATTATCAACCAAGTATTATTTTTCAAATAGCAATACTTCTTATATGATAACCAGCAGTTTTTACTATATTATTTATTTGGGCATTGAGAGACAAGTTGCAGTCAAGAAATACAGCTAGATCACGAACTCTACTAGATAGCGTCAATGAGTCCTCATTTATGTTCATTGGAATATCACCCAAGCTTCTCACGGTGTTTCTTTTTCCCATCACCATTAACTTTGTTTTGTTCTCATTTTATTTTAGTTGTTTCATTGTCATCAATTTTCTAACCCTATCTTGGATTCGGTTTAGTTTCAGTAGTGTCATCTATATCATTTACGGAGAAGTAAGATTGTGTGTCAACAACTAATAGCTTGAACTTCACACCATGCCTTTGTAGTATTTTCAATAGACTGTTAGTATAGATTCAGAATAAGATTACGCCGAATATACTCTCCTGGGGCACCGCTATGTTCAAATTTTCAAATAATGAATAAGAGTTTCCAATAAGCACATAGTATTTACTACCAACCAAGTAGACTTTTAGGTATTTGAAAGCTTGATCTTCAAAGCCGATGCACCCTAGATCATTTAGCATTAGTTCATGCACAACTCTATATATCATGAGCCGCACTAAGATTGAGTAATATTAAAATACCACATTTATTTTCATCTATCATTTCCTGTATATCATTTACAACAGAGCATATGGCTTTCTCCGTAAAATATAGTTTTCTCTAAGCAGATTGGTTCAAAGTTTAATCTCCTATTACCTCTAAGTGACTGACTAGTTTTTCAAGAATCCCGTATTCTAGCACCTTTGGAACAAAGGATAGATTCGAAATAGGTCTATATGAGCTTAATTCAGAGTAATCCAGAGCATTTTTCAGAACTGGTGTGACTATAGCCATTTTCTCATATTTATGAAACTTACATTAATCAATGCTTGTACGTGCTATTCTCATTATTATTTCGACTAGACTAGAGAAGTTTCCCTCCAATTACTTCAGTTATTAAGCAGAAGATAGATCATGCAGACTGATTTCTTTAATCTCTTGATAATATTTCTGATGTAGTTTTGTGTTATGTGGATAAATCTCCTTAATTTTATCTGTGTACTAGCTGCATCATTGATCTGATATTGGATATTTAAAAATGAGTCGGTTATATTTTAAATTTTGCATTTAAAAATACTAGAAAATTATTTGCAAATTCCTGGACACTGTATTCATCAGGTAACATTTTTGTTTTGTTTATATTTCCAAATATATCATTCAGGAGACGATATAACTTATTTAAGTCTGTTTCTGTTTCTTTGGTCTTTCTCTTATAGTATTCACTATTTTTTGTTTACTTCTTACTAGGTAGTTTTAATGACAAATTTCAGTTTTGTATTCTACCATGTACTTCAAGTTTTTAACCGATTCCACAGTCTTCCTTTTCGTCTTTTTTCCTTTGTTTTTCACTAAAGTTTCTACAGGGTCACATGGTATCATATTCACTATTACTCACCTAATTATAAGTGGCCGTAAAACAGTTAACATAGATACTTACCAACAAACGCTGGTTATCGGGATCACAGGGAATGTTGATGGCATCATTGATTTTCTTTGTAACTTTCTCCATATATACAGTAAGAGAAAATTTTGATCCATGTCTAAAGTTTATTTTGTTTACTACTGTATGTTATTGTAGGGGTAGTGATCTGGTTTTGTTTGCATTCCCAGGTGCCTGCAATCTCCACACAGATGCAGAAGGCTATCTTTTTTCAGGACAATGTGTAAGGGTGATGACCAATGGCTCGAGGCCATTTGGCAAAGGCCCATTTTTTCCATTTCAGTGAATGTTTGTTTAATGACTACCTAACAAATCAGTGCCAAGTTCCTAAAATGCACGAACACTCGGGCCCCATTGTCTTAATATGGAGATAGATACTAAGTTTGGTGGGAAGTGAAGGCTTGTGGCAAAGTTCAGCATTGAAAACTTCTGGGTATAATGTGAGGAGGTGGGCATAGGAATCCGTGGTTGGCTGATGTGGAGAGCAAGGTAGGGCGGCGGGGAAGTGTTGACTATTCTGCATTCACTAATCATAGTCAAGAGACATCGACCAGAATGGGGAAATGTGAGAGGAAATCCGCACTGAGGATTGGCAATGGGATGTCAGAAACAAGAAAAATCTAATTGTATTTAACGTTTCCAAACAATAATGTGAGGTTTTCCTAACCATGTGTGGGTATGGGAGATCCGTTGACAGCTACCAAGCCGATGTCAGCAGATTTAGACAGACCACGTCGTGTCTTGGAGAGTGGCCTTGGCAGTGGAGAACACCTCGCACACATATATACCGAAAATCAAACGTCAGTACCTGTATCAGGTAAAATTGGAAGATTAGTGACTGGGAGGAACCCAGCCACGACCAATGGCCTAATTTGACATTTTATAACCACTATTAACCATTCGCACCTTTGTTCACAGGAGCCCTGAATCTGGAGTGGCAATAGCATAACATCAGCATAGGGTCATCAGCAAGTGGCCTTAGAGGTCGTTGGTTGGGGCATGACCGAGTGGTGGTTTATGAGCGGCATTGTCGCCACTCCGTCGCGGGGCAGGCTGTGTCCTACTGCATTCACATCAACTTTTGTCGATGTTGAATAGTCTTCTTCTTTGTCAAGAGTTGTGAAATTAAAGGAATGAAGTGACTTTCCATATGGGCGTTGACTTTGGTCATCAGATCTTTCCTGGACAAAATATTGACATCGGGTATGGCAGCATATACAGGGTCGAGTAAGCGTTGTACCCAAAGGGCGTGAAGTAGGTTTACCTCACAAGAAGAGCCGTTTGCAGCAAGTTTCAGGTGAATGATACTGGTCATTCCCAAAGAGCGAGAGAACCCTTTCAGTCCCCCAATGATTGTTGAGAGAACTTGAAAAGCTTGTTTATATGAGCAGCTGGCAAATACAAGTACTACTCCAGGAGGTAGGTTTTGAGGGTGCCGTATGCTATCGGGGTGTCTCCTTGCTCACAGAGCTAATCGTAGATTTACTGGTAAGTGTCCTTGTGGGTAGCCACGAGAACATATTTTGCTATGTTTCTTGAGCAAGACCCGCCTTCTATGCATTATTATATTTTTGCATGCTGAAACCAGGTGAATGCTTCTGTATTAGCAAAGGGCGGTAGTTTCATGGGAGTGGTGTTGATAGGAGAGTCAAGGTCGGAGTTCGGCATCATGAAACCTGGGTCACTTCAGTGAGGGGGAAGGCGGGAAGGAGCTCGTCACTCTGATGGTGACCTATGTGAGAGTTAGCCGTAAGGTTGTGACTTAGAGGCATGGTGCCTGCAACTAACTTTATTGCAATAGGCCGTGACTTTATATACAAGTGTTTCTGAGTAAAAATGTAGAGCGAGATATTCAATAAAAAAAAGTATACCGTTACAGTGTACTGGTATGTGAAACACGTGTGGTACATTACATTTTCTAGGATTTCTTTAATATATTCTTTCAACTTTACAGGTCCATCCCGGTAATCTGCTATACGTGGGTTCGAGACCTGCTTAAACTCAATACCGAGAGAGAGAGAGAGAGAGAGAGAGAGAGAGAGAGAGAGAGAGAGAGAGAGAGAGAGAGAGAGAGAGTTTAGTTTCAATACATTTATTTTTCATATGGTTATTCTAACTATAGGAAAAGGTGAGTTAGACAAAATAATATTACTGAGTTTCGTTACTCAATTTTAAAGAAGTGTCTCTTTCTCGTGAATGGTTAACAAGATAAACAAGGTACAAAGAAAAGCAATGAACATGATACAATGACAAAAAAAGATGCTATAAAATGTCAAATTAGGCTATTGGTAGGGGCCGGGTTTTCCCCAGTCACTAATCTTCTATTTTTAACTGATACAGGTACTGACGTTTGATTTTTGGTATATATGTGTGCGAGGTGTTCTCCACTGCCAAGGCCAATCTCCAAGACACGACGTGGTCTGTCTAAATCTGCTGATATCAGCTTGGTAGCTGTCAACGGATCTCCCATACCCACACATGGTTAGGAAAACCTCACATTATTATTTAGAAACATAAAATTTTAATTTGATTTTTCTCGTTTCTCATATCCCATTGCCAATCCTCGGTGCAGATTTCCTCTCACATTTCCACTTTCCGGTCGATGTCTCTTGCCTATGATTAGTCAACGCAGAATAGTCAACACTTCCCTCCGCCCTACCTTTCTCTCCACATCAGCCAACCCACGGATTCCTATGCCCAACTCCTCACGTTGTACCCAGAAGTTTTCAATGCTGAACTTTGCCACAAGCCTTTAGTTCCCACCAAACTTGGTATCTATCTCCATATTAAGACAATGGGGCCCGAGTGTTCGTGCGTTTCAGGTAATTGGCACTGATTTGTTAGGTAGTCATAAAATAAACATTCACCGAAATGGAAAAAAATGGGCCTTTGCCAAAAGGCTCGAGCCATTGGTCTTCTCCCATACACATTGTCCTTAAGAAGGATGGCCTTCTGCATCTGTGTGGAGATTGCAGGCGCCTGGGCATGCAAACAAAACCAGATCACTACCCCTACAATAACATACAGTAGTAAACAAAATAAACTTTAAGCATAGATCAAAATTTTCTCCTACTGTATATATGGAGGAACTTACAAAGAAAATCAATGATGCCATCAACATTCCCTGTGATCACGATAACCAACGTTTGTTGGTAACTATCTATGTTAACTGTTTTACGGCCACTTATATTTAGGTGAGTAATAGTGAAAATGATACCATATGACCACTGAGGGAATAGACTATAACTTTTAAAGACATTTCTCCTTAGTTTGATGTAGAGACTTTAATGAAAAAAAAAGAAAAAAGACGAAAAGGAAGACTGTGGAATCGGTTAAAAACTTAAAGTACATGGTCGAATACAAAACTGAAATTTGTCAATAAAACTACATATTAAGAAGTAAACAAAAAATAGTGAATACTATAAGAGAAAGACCCACGAAACAGAACCAGACATAAATAAGTTATATCGTCTCCTGAATGCTATAATGGGAAATGTAAACAGAAAAAATGCTACCTGATGGATACAGTGACCAGGAACTTGCAAATAATTTTCTAGTATTTTCGAATGCAAAATTTAAAATATAACCGTCTCATTTGTAAATATCCAATATCAGATTAATGATACAATTGATACACAAATAAAATTAATGATATTTAACCACATAACACGATACTACATTACCAAGATTATCAAGAGATCAAAGAAAACAGTCTGCACGATCTATCTTCTGCCAATAGCTGAAGTAATTGGAGGGAAACTTCTCTAGTCTAGTCGAAATAATAATGAGAATAGCACGTACAAGCATTGATTAATGTAAGTTTCATATATCTGAGAAATTGGCTATAGTCACACCAGTTCTGAAAAATGCTCTGGATTACCCTGAACTAAGCTCATATAGACCTATGTCGAATCTATCCTTTGTCTAAAGGTGCTACAATACAGGATTCTTGAAAAATTAGTCAGTCACTTAGGGGTAATAGGAGATTAGCCTTAGAACCAATCTGCTTAGAGAAAACCATATTTTACGGAGAAAGCCATATGCTCTGTTGTAAATGATATGGATTAAAAAAAAAATTGGTATTTTAATATTACTCAAATCTTAGTGCGGTGCATCGGCTTTGAAGATCAAACTTAAAAGAGTAATTGGTTGGTAGAAATTACTGTGTGCATATCGGAAACTCTTATTCATTATATGAACATTTAAACTGAGCGGTACCCCAGGAAAGTATATTTGGTCTAATCTTATTCTGGATCTATACTAACAGTCTATTGAAAATATTACAAAGGCATGGTGTGAAGTTCAAGCTATTGGTGGTTGACACACAATCTAACTTCTCCGTAAATGATATAGATGACACTACTGAAACTAAACCGAATCCAAGATAGGGTTAGAAAATGGATGACAATGAAACAACTAAAATAAAATGAGAACAAAACAAAGTTAATGGTGATGGGAAAAAGAAACACCGTGGGAAGCTTGGGTGATATTCCAATGAGCATAAATGAGGACTCAGTGCCGATATCTAGTAGAGTTCGTGATCTAGCTGTATTTCTTGACTGCAACTTGTCTCTCAATGCCCAAATAAATAATGTAGTAAAAACTTCTGGTTATCATATAAGAAATATTGCTATTTGAAAAAAAGTACCTGGTTGATAATTCCGTAAGAAACTTATGATACACTACTGCAACTGCATCTATTACAATTTTCTAAAAGTACAACTTAATAAATTGAAAAACACAAGAGGAGTGAGACTGATAAAAGGTGTCCCACTTATAGAAAGGATCACCACTCTACTAATTGAATTATACTAGCTGCCAATTAAAGCCAAAATTTTATTAAAAATATATACAATAATCCACCAAGTTGTCATAACTGGTCGTCCAAAATACTCCAGAGAATTTCGACATATTTTGCAGACAACAAATCCTTTTGACATGAGAATAGTTACAGATGGCTTCAAACTCTTTGAACCTAGATATATGTGTACTGTAAGATCTAAAGCCTTTAAATATTCGGCCCCAAGACTATACAATATACTCCTATAAGACATCCGAATGATTGAAGACATTAAGGGTTTAAAGAGGAAACTGAAGATTTTTTTATTCTGTGAGTCGTTTGACAGTGACGATTTAACAGTAAATGAACAATACATGATATGAAATGTTGAATACTTTGAACGATCAAGATAAATCGACAGTGGATGTCGTGTAGAGTGGGGTTCCCTTGCTGTAAACAGAAGTTTTGGCACTACTAGGTGATTTCGCCTTCTGAATTGTGGATATATTATCGTCTGCAGATATGGCTCGCAAAATATGACACTAAATGTATTAATGCATTTCATACAAAGTAGACATGAGATTGAAAATAGAATTATTCAAATTTTTGTCTAAATTAATTTATCTTCTAACCCTTAATTTTTTTCCCTGGCAAAGTTTCAAAATGAAGTCGTATCTTATTGTCTAAACTCATAGCCATCAGCCAGATAGCCAGCTCTCTGAAATCCCTAAACAGCTGTTGTATTCTTTGGCGTAGTTCTTTGTACATCTTGGGATCCACGGTTCATCTGGAATTTGGTCTTATTGCATTTCATCAGTTCCAGGTAGTCTTCTTCCTAAGCGGTCAGCTTGTCAGTCTTTGCGAAGTAATATTCTTAGCTGCACAGTGTAATGTTCATCTCCTGAAGTAATGACGTAATTATTATAATTATTGTTATTATTATTATTATTATTATTATTATTATTATTATTATTATTATTATTATTATTATTATTAGCAACACTATGTTTTTTTTATTATCAGTCGTTTTCTTATTGAATAGTCAATAGAATTTGACTGATATTAGTTGAATTAGGAATAATCAGCATCTAATATGTATAAATATCATATTTTGAAGGAGATTGTACATAAATTAAAAAGAAATAAATAAAATAATCATGAATATGTGTAAGAGGCATTATTGTTATACTTATAAAAAAGACCAAAAACATTAATTGTTCCAAATGGTATCAACCAATAGAAGGACCAATGTGATTAAAATTGAAAGTATATGTTTACCAAAAGAGTATTCCTTTTTTTTCTACAAAAGCTTTAAAGACCTCTGTATGGTATAAAAGTTTCAATATCCTAAATGGGAGATCAGTTTTCCTGTTTCCTATCCCACTCTATTTATTTCTAAGGTTCATTGCATGACTTGGGTATCCCGTTTCTCAATCTTGGTATTATTTACATTTATGCTTTACTTACTTATAAAGAATCTACTATGTATAGCATTTACTGTGATTTTATACTCGTTTTCTAAACCCTTAACCCTGGATAGGTACGCTACTCGGACACCCATTTAAGGGTATACTCGGTTGCGCGCGACCCCCACTAACAAAAAAATTCAGAAAAAATTTAGTTATGCATCAATCTGTATTGTTTGACTTGCTAAAAATACTTCAAAGAATGCTAAAAGCTATTGAAAATATAAATGATACCCATCTACAAAATAACTATTTATTGGAAATATATAAAAAATTTAAGTATACAAAAAAAGACGACCTAAATATTCACAAAAAATAGAAATATACATATACACATAAATCCCTTTAGGGACTCCTTCTTAGATGGCAAAGCAACAGCGTTCAATTGCTGGAAATGAGTTGGACCCATAGAAGTCAAGATCTGAAATGAGAAAAAAAGGGTAACTTTTTTTGGCAAAAAAAATTTGTCCAAATTTCATGAATTTTTTTGGGTACCCAAATGAAATAGAAAGATGCTAATTTTTTTTTAGAATAAACTCATATTATCCTAGAACAGAAATACATAATGAAATGTGCACTAAGATGTAATATACTGTTATATCAGGGGCGAAATCTAAAGGTCATTTTTTGACGGCCTAGTTTCACAATGTAAATTTCTTATGAAAATCATTGTATCTTCTATAAAATATGATATTTATGCATTAAAATATACCAAAATATCACGAATTCTATACAAAACAACAATATATATAGAGATATGCCAACTTACCTTTCGGGTATGTCAACAAAATGGCCGCAGACCGCAACAACTCTTACAGCCCAATCTACCACTTGAAATGAAGAATGGGTATGTAAATTTCAAGGTGTTATTTATTTATCTGATTATTAGTGGATTAGAATAAAACTGATATGATGTGTATCTGGATGTTTGACAATTATTTTTATCATATAAAATTCAAATTCTTTGAAATAAATTTTAGATAAAAAATGGGTGATATCTATTTTGTAAAGATTACAATTTCCGTATTTATACAAACAAGCAGTAAAAAAAAGAAAGTTTCATGATTTAACCTAGCTATAACTATCAGGTAGCGTTCAGATACAAGGCAGTTTGAAGCTATAGACAAACAGGCTTCCTGCTCCTCAAACAAGTGGTGTTTGTCATGTGGTCAGTCTTAGGTTGGCAGCTATGATAGTGAGTCCTTTCAGGAAGCTTGGTGTGACCAACATAAAATTGATACCATACTTACAGCAAGAGAAAATAGAATTAGTAACTAATAAAAGTAAAAGGATATCAAATAGCAAATCGGTAGCCAATCAAAGTAAAATGAAATCAAAATAAGAAACTGCTGACCAATAAAAAGTAAAATAATATAAAATTATTATATATAAATAAACTATAATAATAATAATAATAATAATAATAATAATAATAATAATAATAATAATAATAATAATAATAATAATAATAATAATAATAATAATAATAATAATAATAATAAAGCACTATATTAATCAATTTCAAGTACCTAATACCCATAAGAAAAATATTGACAAATACAAAGGAGAAATTATCAGAGAAATAAATATCAAACACATGAGGTTGCAAGCTCCATATTATCATCAACATCTCTTTTTAACTCAATTAGAAGTGTGTTGATGACATCCATGCCGAGGGAATACAGCCTGCTGGCCATTATTGAAGATAAATTCAAAATAAACAGAAAAAATCAGAAATTTGCAAAAAAATTAAAAAAAATCAGAAATTAGCATTTGAGGGAAAATGGACCTCAATGCAATATATGGCATCTAAGCCAAAACCAATGTCATTCAAGTGGTAAGACACACCATCCACCCACACTTTCCAACTATAAAGAACCAAACAAGTATCAACACTGTTTGACGATTTATAATTATGTAATAACTTTGCTTTTTCATCACTTACCCCTATAAAGGTTTTTCAGGGTTTAGGTCGACCCCTGGGGGGGGGGAACGGGGAAGGAGGGAAGTTAGAAGAAAATCAGTCCTAAAGCAGACAATGGCATGTAGACTAGTCACCCCTTGCAGGTCGATCACTTCCATATTCGAGACAGCTGATGATTTATGGGGAAAAAAAACAGGTTTTGAACATGCTGTATTTTCCCTCCGCCTTGCTCAACGCTTTCTCATATCAAGCCACTACCATTAATACACGGACATCAAGGGAGGGAAAATAATTTATTTCTTCTTGCCTGGGGAATTCCGGTCTGCCATTATTCATTCCTCATTGCCCCTGCCTTAGGCAAAAGAGCTATATATATCCGTCTTGAATCTTTTTTTCTATTCATTTATTTATTTATTTTTTTTTTTTGGTAAGCAGAAAGATGTAAGCACTGAACAAATGAGCCAATCAATTTACTAAATTTGCCAAATTTGCTAAATTTACATGCACTCTTGATTCTTTTATCCATAAGTGTTAAATTCCTTTTAGTATCGAATTCACTTTAGAACCAGATCATAGATCCACGTTGGAATACCTTTTTTTGATAAGTATTTTGACCAGACAAAGGGTTCAAACCTCAGCGCCTTTTAGAAATAAAGGCAAATAGTTGACTGGTCTTGACTTGAGCATCCTATGGCTAATTCTATATCAAAAGAATTTTGCGGTTTATTTGGACACCAATATGTACGTATGTATATGGTGCCCCCTTCCCTCGGTGCCCTAAGCGCTTGCTTATTTTGCTTAATGGTTAATGATTGCTAAATACTTCCTTGCATAAATAATTTCATTACATCTCTTGCGGTGTTTGGTTAGATTGCATTGTATTGTATTATATTGTATTGTGTTAATATTATTTTATCTTTTTTTTCAAATCTTCCTTTCATTATTTCACCAATTTAAAAATAAAAATATATGCATTATATGAAAAGTAAATAAAAGTGTTATCAGAGACTGCAAAATAGTCATATTATCATTTTAACATATTAAAAAACATAAATTACTCTGAATATTATACTATATTATATTATGTTAAATTGTATAATTTTATATATTATTTTATTTCAAAACATATAATATTATATCATAATATGATATTTCATATAAGTTGAACTATATATTATATTTGTAAAGATTTTATTACTAAACATCGGTATTTCTAATTTGTTTCTTCGATTTGTAATTGATCATAGTTTGTGACATTGATTTTACAAAGTTTCTGGTTTAACTAACTAATTTCCTCTCATGTCATTAAGACTAGTTTTCTATTTAATTGAAAGATATATATAGTAGAAAATCAATCGGGCATCTTACCTTTGCCATTTATGGCGATAATCCTTTGCTCAACCACTAACTTTTTATAAAAGCAAATGATGGCATAATTTTTGGTACTTGAAGTTTCGAGTTGCATGAATTACATTTCCCTCTTTAACCTGTCTATCATCGCTATTTGAGCCTTGCCAAGAAAGGTTTGACCTGAGAAAGGGTAAAAAATATGATTGCTTCTTGATTCTCGTATTGACTCTTCCAACCTTCATACCTTAAAAAGGGAAACGAAATAAGATTACAAATTTCATCCAAAATGTCGATGTATCTACATATTAATCCCTTCCGGTTTATAAGCATCTCTTATATAAAAATTAATTATTAAGAAAGATAAGGCAAAACTTCTCACTTGTTTTTTTCACAAGATGTTTCTCCATAAAGATTGGACATGGAAAAAAAATCTCTATGCTAATTACTTTTTTGTTTACCTTGCGGATTCTATTTTATTCCAAAGATATGAATGTAAAAAAAATAGTAACGATAATTCTCTCTCTCTCTCTCACTTCGTCCCTCGCACTTTGCTTTTAGTAATGAATGGAAAAGTATATTGTAAAGATAAGGTATAATCCCCTTTTCCTACATGCCATAACCAGCTTCTTTCCTCCTCATTTCAGGAAAGCATGAGATTATATATATATATATATATATATATATATATATATATATATATATATATATATATATATATATATATATATATATATATATACATATATACATATACATATATACATATACATATATATATATATATATATATATATATATATATATATATATATATATACATATGTATACATATATACATATACATATATACATATACATATATATATATATATATATATATATATATATATATATATATATATACATATATATACATATATATATATATATATATATATATATATACATATATATATACATACATATATATATATATATATATATATATATATATATATATATATATATATATATATATATATATATATATATATATATATATATATATATATATGCTAACTAAAACATAATTAACAAAATCCATAACAATAATGTAACCTTTCCTTATGTAAGAATTAAGAATTGAACTAAAAGAGGAAAAACTTATCCTCTTTACAGTGTGATAGTATTTCTTTCTATATTATTATTATTATTATTATTATTATTATTATTATTATTATTATTATTATTATTATTATTATTATTATTATTATTATTATTATTATTAATAATATTCTTAGTATTATTAATAATAGCTAACCTACAATCCTACCAGGAAAAGAAGGATGCTATAAGCTCTAGGAATCCAACAAGAACAGTGCAGTGAGGAAAGGATATGAAGATATGAATTACCTACTTTCGTTTCCAGAGGCCGTGTAATAGTGTTTTTCCCAAATATCTAACAAACCGGCTTATGAATTTTCATGAAACTACAGCAATGAATGTTTCAAACATTGGCCTAATTTTTGGAGGTACAATGAATTGACAGATGTGCTTAACTAACCTGTTTACTCTTAGAAAAGAGAGGAACTTCTTCCCTTCCTTCAGAGCGTTTCGAAGAAGTGTTACTTAATCACGTAACTGTGACGCAGAGGTTCCCCAACCCTCCTTCGGTGTTTACACCTATGGCTATCCTAGTACTCCCCCCCCCTCTTCCTTCAAGCCTTCTTTCCTTCATTCCCATTGTTATTGGGCTACTGAGTAAATCCCTGTTAGGAAAGACTGTGTACTGCACATATAAAATGAGCCGGAAGAGCAATAAAATGTTTTATGGTGGTAGATAATGATTAGATGGTTAACACAAATTATCAAACATAATAGAAGAGGTTTAAAACAGGGGTGTGGAATCGCACTCAGAGATATTCCACTCGGAATCCTACAAATTTTAGATTTGCGACTAAAAAATAAAATTAAATAAAAAAATAAAATCAAAACATTAGTAGAAATAGAAAACAATTTTTTTCCTTGGAAGTGATGATGAGTAAAATGTAAAGTGTCCATTTCTTGTTTTTTTATTTCATCCCTCATAAATCTCCTGTATGGTTTCCAGCAATTGGTGGTAACATTATTTTGGAAAATCAAAGCTAATGAATACTTTAATACGAGCATATCAGCTTGGCATGTAGACACTGTCAATGGATTTCTCAAAGTAAGGTTGATTGGTTCATTAATTGAAGTCTGTTATAATTCCAGTGACAAAGTCGCAATGATATTTGTTACATACCTTTTAAGTAACAAAAATAGGTACTGGTACTTATAACGTAAATAGATATATAAAACTGTAGGTTGAAATATAATAAATCTTATGTATGTATGAACACACACGCACACACACACATACACACACACACACACACACACATATATATATATATATATATATATATATATATATATATATATATATATATATATATATATATATATATATATATATATGTGTGTGTGTGTGTGATTTAAAAATGTATCAAATGGCCGATGTCAATGCCCTTATATGAAACATCTTTTAGAAGTCTACCTTCTAAGGAATTCAAGCTACTCTCTCTGGTGAAATTGATATGATAAATTATATCAAACAATGCTCTCTGTCATTTTCTTCCTGGCAATTGATGTATCGAGTAACCTGTGGTCCTCACTTTACTCCGCATTCTCTACAGGTATAAACATAATAAACCATTAAATTGCATTATAGCGCACCGTGCCGGTTGACGCCAGGTTCATTTTTCCAATGAATCATACTTTTAGAAAACAATATAGATGTAACATCACATACTCTAATAACTTCTACAAACTTCTGTACTGATATAGCATTGCATATTTAAAACTAAATGAAAAAACTTTCAAATTAACATATAAGCCTTCTCTGCCGCCCAGGAAAAACCATGGATAAAAAACAAAATCTCAAGTTTTGAAAAAAACTATGGAAACCTGTGTATCCACGGCAATAATGCAGAGTAAGCCAAATTTGAGTGGTGGGACCTCACTCGTGTACTACTAATAAATAATAATGATAATAATAATAATAAATTCGACTTGCTCGGGCTAGCGTGCGCTAGAAAGTGACCACTTACTAAATACCTCTTCAAACATCGAATACGTTACACCCAACACTAAATTCTCATTGGCCACTGCCTACATAACAACTGAATTTAAGTAACAAGACACTTAAGATCTGCTTACATGTCGTTAGGACAATTATTTCTCGCTATACTTCGTAACGCGAAAAATTCTAGTCCTCACTTCACTCCGCATTCTCTACAGGTATAAACATAATAAAACATTAAATTGCATTATAGCGCACCGTGCCGGTTGACCCTAGATAATACCAAAGAAAGGGAGTGAAGGAAAGAAATAGAGAGAAAGAAATGCTTCGATTGAATGATTTACACATTTAACCTCATTTTGAAGCCTTTGACAAACATGTTTACTTGAAACAGACTACCAACCCTTATGTCTATGAAGACACCTATCATTGACGTTATCGTTTGCAATGTTTGAACTTGTAGCCACATTTTAACAAAATATTCTGTTTGGTTACATTACAGGAGCTTTTAAAAAACTTCTTAAAGATAAATCGATCAAAGGACAAAATCATTCCAGCTTCCTCTGTATCATGCAAAATACATCAAATATGGAAAAGCATTTGTGACAACTTCCGATATAAAAAAACTTAACAGTATTGGTGATTCTTCATTTTTTTTTTTTTTTGTTCAACTAAGAAATCTTCAAATTACAATAAACTTAATTCCCCAAATCTCAGATAAGAAAATTTTAATGATCTATCAAAATAATAATAAAGAAGTTTTTCAATATAGGAAAATATAAACCGCGCAGATTCTGCAACACCTGATTATCAAAAAGATCCTTTGTATGCACCGATCTACCAGCTTAATGTTTCACAGGTGCTTGCAAAGATTTAACAAGTGAATTTTCCGTTGCATCTACGTAACCCCTCATTTCATGCATGCGCGTTATGGCATAAATGGCTTGATCACTGGAGATCACTAAAGCACCAGAATCTAATAAAAGCGTGATAAATAAAGCAACATACAATGGCATTTCGCTTTGCTCGTGACCATTATTGTAAGTTTCTCTTTGTTGAAAGACAAGTTTGTAGGTCTTGTCGGTGCTGTCATTCATCGATGATAGAAGATGCCCATGACAACTGAGGTCCCTTAATTTCCTGTCCAAATTAGATACCACCGCCAAAGACGACTGCTGGCATTTCATTGCATTCACGATCCTGGAAAGCAGATTCCAAAAATAAAACATTGTACATATATGCTTATGATTTCAAAAAACTTTACCTTCTATATCAAAGTTAAAGTTCAGCGAAAAATTTCCTTTTTTTTTTTTTTTTTTTTTTAATCTTTGCCGTGTGTAATAAACCTTTTGTTACGTAAACACTCAAAGTTCAACAATAAAGTTTCCCTCGATAATATCAAAAGTCAAGATGGAGAGGACTTTAACTGTGGATTATTCTACTTAAGTGAAGAATTTTTGCCTCCATTTTATTAATAACCTTTGGTATAGAGCACCAAACCTCAAGTTAAAACATCAATTCCCTCTGTACCGGGACACCAATATTAGAGATTAAAAAACCTCAACATATTTTTAAAAGTGGCAAGACAGTCGAAAGAATGAATAACTCTCACAAGTCCATAACACTGAAAAATGTAAGCAAGAATTGACCATTCATCCATGTTAGTTGAAAACACTTCAAAAAATCCGCTCTTTTGTACTCTTTCTGGGATAACATACATTGATGACCTGAACAGTGTATGAAAGTTTAAATTCTTTGGTTTTCTATGATTTCTAAATCTGGCTTTTTGCTACCTACTTGCATTAAAATCGAACAATTTTTGTTATCTGGAACAACGTTCAAACATTGTCCAAGTACTTTACATAATTCTGTCGACTGCCTCCTGGTCCTTCATGTTTATTTTTTAAGATTCATTTGCTGTCCAGTTTCCAACCACACTTTTCATGATAAAAAAAAAGTTCGCTGTATTCATCGCTAAAAACATCAAAATTACTCCAAACATACTACTGAGGTGTCCCAACACCAGAGGCGTCACAATATAACTATTAAATATGAGGAGTCACAACATAGCGGTAAATTTCCTATGTCTGAAGCGTCGCAATATAGCGGTAGATTTCCTATGAGGCGTCGCAATATATTGATAAGATTGCCTACATCCGAGACTTCGCAATGTGATAAATTGCCTACATCTGATGCGTCACAATATAGTAATAAACTTCCTACATCTTAGGCGTCACAATATAGTGATAAACTGCCTACATCTGAGGCGTCACAATATAGTCCTAAACGGCCTACATCTGAGGCGTCACAATATAGTGCTAAACTGCCTACATCTGAGGCGTCACAATATAGTGCTAACCTGCCTACATCTGAGGCATCACAATATAGTGCTAAGCTGCCTACATCTGAGGCATCACAATATATTGATAAACTGCCTACACTTAGGCGTCACAATATAGTGATAAACTGCCTACATCTTAGGCCTCACAATGAAGTAATAGGTTAAATAAGTCTGATGCAAGTATATAGTTAAAGTAACGACCAAATTAAAAAGAATGAATCTCTGCGTCAAAGCGTGATCTCAAGTAGAGCATCTGATATTTCTCCATTAAGTTCTCAACTAGCTTTGCTCAATATGTAAAAATACAGAAACACTTCACCGTTTCCATTTTTACAATACCTCTCACGACAAATTTCTTGGAAATTATGTAACAGACAATTCTGTCCAAAAGATATTCGTTAAAAAACGTTTTTGTTAATTCAGAAGGTTTGGCATCTAAACAAGGTCTTTAACGACATAGTTTATCCTAATACTGTAGTTACGAAATTTGCCTTCAGTATTCGTCCACTGTAAACCTTTCCAAATACAATTTAGAGTCTGAAAACCTATTATACTTTCTTGTAAGTAAATCCAAATCTTGAAGCTTTTAAAGTAAATAACTAGCATCCAATGCCCCTTCGAAACAACCCATCAGCAGCTATGCCATCATCTAAAAATACTTCAATCTTCACTTCCTTAGATCTCCAGTATCTAACAGACTTAAGAACTTTAGTAAAGATGTACCGCTGCTTACAAAAATATCTAAAGATAATCCATTATAAAAACTTTTTAAATTTTTCCCCAATGAGAAAGATATTGTTAACGTTTTAATAGATTTCCATGCGATAAGCAGACTGTAGACCGATTAAATCCTTAAAAAGTTTGTAATAAAAAAACAGCCTTTGCTTACCATTTCCATTCTTGGTCACCGTCAAAGGAATTATTTCTTAATTTCTCTGATACCAGTGTCACCCACTCTATTTTAATAAATTCTGATTCGTCAATTTCTGACCTATTGTTACCCAATCCAGCAACCACAGTAACGGTTTTGAAATGGAATTTTGTGATTGCCCTTTTAGACGTCAATGACTATCTTACCGGACCCAATCTAATTCTGTTCAATGTATTGTGAATAACAACAACCAACAGGCAATTAAAAACAATAAAATAAAATAAACAATATTCCAATTTCCTTGTACCAACTGCTAAGTATACAAAATAAAAACAGTTATATTTTCACTTATCTTTTCGACGTCTTTCTTGGTACATTCCCGGCTCTAATGTCAACTCTCGGCCTTTATTGAGCTCTAGACCTCTTCCATCAAAGTTGATATGAATCCACACTTTCCCTCGATCTTTAACTAGCTTGACACTTTCGGCGATGCTGCTCTTTACGTACTAACCCGTTTCTGCAGCAGTTTTAGATGTTCCTTGTCCTCCAAGTTGATAAACAGTCGCATCTAATGCTAACATTTTCGTATCAGTTTCCTCAAAATAACGCGATGCTCATTCAGATGGTTTTCCAACATACTTTAATGAGGTGCGGATACTTGTTGAATATTCTGCTGGAAATCGGATAATAGATTGTCCATCACTTCTTGAAACGGTTTCAGAATTCTGATTGCTAGCGTGAAAACACTATTCACATCTGAAGCTGTATTTGACCCTGCCTGGCGTCCTGGCTAATAAATTCGACTTGCTCGGGCTAGCGTGCGCTAGAAAGTGACCACTTACTAAATACCTCTTCAAACATCGAATACGTTACACCCAACACTAAATTCTCATTGGCCACTGCCTACATAACAACTGAACTTAAGTAACAAGACACTTAAGCTCTGCTTACATGTCGTTAGGACAATTATTTTTCGCTATACTTGGTAACGCGAAAAAATTCTATTGTATGGAAGAATGATTCCTATGGCGTAACCTAAAGAAAACTATATTTCTATTGCTTTACCAACACTCGCTTGAAGTGCGAAGTGTACGGTTAGCATGGCTTCTTTCGTCTCCTGACATAAGTCTCATTCTTGATCTTCAATGTAAGTGAGTAGGTAAGATATAAAACGTTGGTCTTGTGTTTAGGTATAGTTTAAAGTCACGAATCACATTATCAGGTATGCTGAACTTTTACTGACAAAGAATTTCGTATTGCTTGGGGTAGGTCATATGACAATTATCTATGGAGTTAAACAGGCGTTTAACAATTCGGGGGATGGGAGGTACAGGGGAAGAAACGTTATAACAACGTCACTGAGGGACGTCATCCCTTTTGCGAATATGTGGGTGGCTAAGACTGGCTTTAGCCTCATTTTCTTAAGTAAAAAAGTTAATGAAACGTAATTGACAATGCACAGTATTTCCCAAAATTAAGCCATTGTATGAAGCGTTCCCTGCTTTGATATGGAAATCCATCAGTTATTTTAGGAGTTATTTAGAAAAAAAACACTATTACACGGCCTCTGAAAACGATAGTACATATGAAGTAACGAACAATTAATATGAAATATGTTAATAACAGTAACTACGTTAAAAATAGCGACACGTATTCGCCTGTGCAACATAAAAGCGTTTGAATATCCAGCTATTCAACTGCCTAATTAGGAAGATCATGAGTGCTCTACAGAAATAATTTCTCCTAAGTAAATTATTTTCCGTCTTTACAAACACTCAATCCACACATGTACGATTACCTTTCCTCGATTTTCCAATTGACATATGATGCTCATCTTTCGTCGTCTGTAACACACATAAACAATCCTCCCTTTTCTCCTTTCCCATACACATACTGACTTAGATACTTACACCTTCACTTTTTAGGCGATTAATAAAAGTCCTCTGGATTACTAAGGCCCCGTCCACACGAGCGAGCACTGCTTGGTAAGCTTTGCTCGGTGTGACGTTAGAAATGGAGAAACCGCGAGCAAAGCTTCGCACAGGGCTTCCCTGATGTTTAGCGAAGTATCAAGGCTTTGCCTGGCAGGGGTTTTCCCTGACGGAAATTCGCCTTCCAATAAAGGGATAAAGCTGTCACACTAATGACATGCCGTCACTTTCGAATATATACATCTGCTTTTGCATATATATATATATATATATATATATATATATATATATATATATATATATATATATATATATATATATATATATATATATATATATGCAGACACATACATACACTCACTCATATATATATATATATATATATATATATATATATATATATATATATATATATATATATATATATATATATATATATATATATATATATATATATATATATATATATATATATATATATATATATATATATGCAGACACATACATACACTCACTCATATATATATATATATATATATATATATATATATATATATATATATATATATATATATATGCAGACACATACATATACTCACTCATATATATATATATATATATATATATATATATATATATATATATATATATATATATATATGCACTGCTTATAAATTATCAATACCCCTAATTAAGGTAAATCTTATAAAAAAAGAATTAAATAAAAGCTCTAAATTGCAACTTATGCAGTGTACTGTATTATTACATATATCTTAATAATAAATTATCTTTCTCAGTTTTATATTATTTAATGAACTCATTTCCTTAAAATATCTGTGCTGCTTACTATTTTGTTTACGTTTTTTCATGATATTGTTATAATTTCGTTGACGATGAATGTTTCAGGGTTATTTGTTGCTACGTGCTTTATCTACTTGTTGACTTTCTCAAACGTCTTCATACACAGATATGTCTGTGCCTCAATATAATTTAAGTATATAAATTACACCTTGCCCTTATCCTTTTACAAACAACTATATTCACTTCACGTAAACAGTATAGAATAGCAGAAAAATTACGTCACGGGACAGTGGAGTTCCTGTCACACCTGCAGTACCCTAGACGGCCACGCCCACGAGCTGTCAGTCTTTCACTACCCAACCACCGTCGTTTGGACAAGAGCTTAAATGCGTTCGACAGGCTTAGCTCGCAAAGAGGCAAAGTTTACCGAGCAAAGATCGCTCGTGTGGACGGGGCCTTACACAGGTGAGATAGGGCATAGAGATTTTTCTTCTTCTTCTTCTTCTCTCTCTCTCTCTCTCTCTCTCTCTCTCTCTCTCTCTCTCTCTCTCTCTCTCTCTCTCTCTCTCTCTCTCTCTCTCTCTCTCTCTCTCAATTCAATTCTGTAACGACGCAACTTTTTCAAATATTTTTCTTATGATCAAGTTTACCATTTGTTTCCATTTGCAAGATTTTTCTTTTGTTTGAAAATCTCCCTCCTTCACTTTTTCCTAGTCTCAGGTAAAATTTGATTGAAAATATTTTTCTCTTATATCTGTAGCAACCTTGGATGGAGAAATACAAAAAAAAAAAAAAGCAAAATTATTGGAAATATAATTTTTTTTTTTCAAAATCTGTCCATAATAGTTGAATAATTGATATAAAGCTGGCAATATAGATAGGAATTCTTATCAGTTTCCTTCTTTTATATTTCATACTCAATGTATATCTATCCTTATCTACTAGCATAAATCATCTTTCTAAATATATATTTATATAATAATAATAATAATAATAATAATAATAATAATAATAATAATGATAATAATAATAATTATTATTATTATTATTATTATTATTATTATTATTATTATTATTATTATTATTATTATTATTATTATCATGACTTTTTAAGCTACAACCCTAGATGGAAAAGCCAGGTACCCCAACAGGGAAAATAGCCCAGTGATGACAGGAAACAAAGACAGAAAATCTTTTAGGAACACTAACAGCGTTAAAATAATAAATAAAAACTTTAAGAAAACGACGGAGGGGAAATTAGATATAATAGTGTGGTCAAGTGTACACTTAAGCAAGAGAACTGTAACCCAAGAGAATGGAAGACAATGGTACACACGCTATGGTATTATCCTAGACTAGAGAACAATATTAATATTTTGGGCTGTCCTTCTGACAGGAGAGCTGCTAAAGAGTCTCTTCTACCCTTACCAAGAGGAAAGTGGCCACTGTACAATTACAGTGCAGTAGTTAACCCCTAGGATGAAGACGATTGGTTTAGTAATATCGGTGTTGTCGGATGTATGAAGAATAAGGAGTATCTTCAAAGATTAGGACTGACTATTCGGTGCATGTGCAGACAAAGAGAAAGTGAACCGTAACCAGGGAGAAACATCCAATGTAGTACTCTCTGGTCAGTCAAAAAAAATCCCTAACTTTCTAGCGGTAGTATTTCAACTGGTGCACTAACAACTTTAAAATTTCAGTCATCCATTATTATACACTTTTCACATACCGCGTAACATTTCAGCATATTTTTTTTTTCTTTTTCTTTTTTTGCATTTTAAATATTCCTTATAATGGAATGAACGAAGAATTTAAATACAAAATATAATAATATATAAGACATAATAAGCATACCAATGACTTCATGATTCTAAGCAAAACAATATCATGCTATAATGCCAATTTGGGAAAGGAGAAATATGAGGATGCGCTAAATGAAATATGCTCATTGAGTATTGCCTTCAATATACATACATACACACACACACACACACACACACACACACACACACACATATATATATATATATATATATATATATATATATATATATATATATATATATATATATATATATATATATATATATATATATATATTACCAGTCATTTTATGCTTAGATATTTTCTTTAACTTCCACTAAATATTCGAAGGAATACCTACATGAAACAAACACCATCAGAAGGTATACTTAGAATGATACATTAATGATGTCCTCCTTTTAATTGGTTAAACGCAAACCTCTATAATCCTTGTCAATGAGTTTTACCAAAGATATATGTTGGACAATTTTAGTAATCATCAATAGGAATGGTTAAAACTTAAATACTATCTGCATTATCATCAATTAGGAGATTAGGAAACTCAAAAACTGATATTGAGGGGACCCTATGCTCTGTATATTTCAAAATTTCATATTTAGTATGACGGTATCATTATGACGAATTAACTGTTATCTTTTTCAGTTTGACTTTCATCGACTTTGTGTTAGAGTCAACTCTCTCTCTCTCTCTCTCTCTCTCTCTCTCTCTCTCTCTCTCTCTCTCTCTCTCTCTCTCTCTCTCTCTCTCTCTCTCTATATATATATATATATATATATATAGATGTATATATATATATATATATATATATATATATATATATATATATATATATATATATATATATACATCTATATATATATATATATATATATATATATATATATATATACATATATATATATATATATATATATATATATATATATATATATGTATATATATATATATATATATATATATATATATATATATATATATATATATATATATATATATACATATATATATATACTTTATATATGAATATATATATTTATATCTATACATATATACATATGTATAAATATTTATATATATATATATATATATATATATATATATATATAAATATATATATACATATATATATTTATACATAGATATTTGTATTAATATAAATATATAGATATATATTTCTATATATTTGTAGATATATAGATATATATATATTTCTCTATATTTGTAGATATATATATATATATATATATATATATATATATATATATATATATATATATATATATATATATATATATATATATATACTGTATATATATTATATATTATATATATATATATATATAAATAAAAATATATACAAATATACATATACATGTGTGTAAATAGCTGAGTGAATGGATGACAGGTAAAGTAGTGGAATGGAAGGAAATATCATCTAGGTTAATATGGGTAAGGGTTAGGTTGGGTAGGAAATGTTGGGCGTTTGTCAGTGCTTATGGGCCAGGTAGTGAGAAAAGTGAAGAAGAGCGGAATGAGCTCTGGAATGAATTAACTAGGTGTGTAGAAGGACTGGGTAGAAGGAATTATGTAGTTGTCATGGGTGACATAAATGCTAGAGTGGGCGCTGGAGTGGTAGAAGGTGTCATTGGGAAGTATGGCGTACCAGGTGAAAATGAGAGTGGTGAGAGATTGGTAGATATTTGTGTTGAACAAGACATGGTAATATGTGCTAGCTTTTTTAAAAAGAAAGATAAAAATAAGTATACATGGGTAAGAGTGATAAATGGAAGAGTAGTAGAAAGGGCCTTAATGGATTATGTGTTGATAACTAAAAGAATGTTTGGAAGATTGAAAGACGTGCACGTGTTTAGGGGTATGTGTG
>NW_027171757.1:81862-86862 GCF_036898095.1 Palaemon carinicauda | reverse complement strand
TACCTAGTTTTGAGTATTGTTCTCCTGTCTGGTCTTCAGCTGCTGATTCTCATCTTAATTTGTTGGACAAAAACTTACGGTCTATTAAATTTCTTATTCCTGATCTAGATATTAATCTCTGGCACCGTCGTTCAATTAGTTCATTATGTATGTTGCATAAGATTTTTCACAACTCTGACCATCCTTTACATTCAGATCTCCCTGGACAATTCTATCCTGTTCGTAATACTAGGCAGGCAGTTAATTCTAATAGCCAGGCCTTCTCCATCACGAAGCTCAATACTACGCAGTACTCTAGAAGTTTTATTCCAGCTGTGACCAAGTTGTGGAATGATCTTCCTAATCGGGTGGTTGAATCAGGAGAACTTCAAAAGTTCAAAGTTGGAGCAAATGCTTTTTTGTTGACCAGGCAGACATAGTCTTTTTATAGTTTATTTATGACATATTTGTTTTTGATGTTGTTGATAGTTTATTATATGACATGTCTGTTTTGACGTTGTTTCTTATTTTAGAATGATTTATTGTTAATTTGTTCTCTTCATTTATTTATTTCCTTATTTCCTTTCCTCACTGAGCTATTTTTCCCTGTTGGAGCCCCTGGGCTTATAGCATCTTGCTTTTCCAACTAGGGTTGTAGCTTGGATAGTAATAATAATAATAATAATAACACTCATAACCTCTGTTCTTAGTCTCTCCGAAACATAACCATAGTACGGAAGGAGACATATAACTTTTCTTACTGACTGTTTGAATTGTTAAATTTTGACTCAAAATTTTATCTAAAAACTTCTTGACTTGATTATAATAGAGGTTCAGAGAACCCATTGGTGATAAAAAATTATTTTAGAAAATTTTCTTCCTCATAAAACCCCAGATAAGTTGAACGTACATGATAAAATCTATATAACAGTGTTTTTATCGAATTAATTTTATAGATTTTTGGTTCTGAGCTTAAAAAATGAGTGCTTAGTCATGTAAAAGTGTTTTTTCGAAATACTGAGGTATCAAAGGTATTATGTTTCCGAGACACCAAGACATCGAGAAAAGGCAAAGTATCATCCTGTTCATTTTCTTTCGTAAATCTTATGTTACGATGCTTTGTATTTAAATAATCTAAAAACTTGCATATGTGATCTAAATTTTTGAAAAGTAAAAATGCATCGTCTACATATCGACGGTACAAAAAAGGCTTAAATTCTACAGGACAATCATTCAACCATTTCCCTTCACAATAACATAAAAACATATTTGCCAAGGTTGGTCCACAGAGCGATCCCATTGCTACTCCATCTACCTGCTCATATAACTTGTTATTAATCATGAATGTGGATGTAGTGGTAGCTAGTTCTAATAGTATTTTAAATTGTGTTTTTTTATTGAAACCTTCAAAAATGTCCTCTGGGTTAAGTCAAAGTTGTTCAAGAATTATCTCCAATGTTTCTCTTAAAGGAATGTTAGTGAACAAACTTTCGATGTCGAAGCTGCACAAAACATAGTTATTTACATCTCCGACAGAATTTATCAAGCCATAAGGTGACCTTATTGATTGATAGATTTTAATTCGAATTACCTCTAATGAGTCTATATATGATGAAAATCTGCTCAATATCATAGTCAAATGATAATAGATTTTTACCTCCCACTAGGATGAATTAAAAGCTATAAAATTGGGGCTTGGGAAACGGATAACACCGTTCTATTTTGTCATAAGTCAAAATTCTTCAATAAAAATCGCTGCATTGTTTAGTACTTTGTGTAGACTTACCATTAGTCAAGGAATTTCCTGTTGCAACGAAAATCCATCATGTTGTCCATATGGTTTAAAAAATCTCTCTCTCTCTCTTCCTCTTAGTATCACTTTTCAGACTGGCCGACTTTTTATTAACCCCCGTTCTCTCTCTCTCTCTCTCTCTCTCTCTCTCTCTCTCTCTCTCTCTCTCTCTCTCTCTCTCTCTCTCTCTCTCTCTCTCTGAAAACTTTCACCAATAAATATATCTCTTTGTCTTATTTTTATAGTATCCAAAGTATCATTTGATATCCATGATATTCTCCTTGTAACAGCATATCCCAAAACGTCACTACCAACTGACTGATTTATCCTTTTGATATTACACCATTCTTCATTAATTGTCTGTTCATCTCCTCATTGAATGATTCTTTAACAAATAGGAAGAAGAGAAAATCAAAAGAAGAAAACTCAAAATAAAGTGTTATATAAGGAGATGGAGGAAACGAATGAACAAAAGGCTATGAAGATTTGATGTGGAAATCAATGGATTATATTGAAGGAGTCTTCTTCTTCCATTAACATTTTTTTTTCCATTTTGTATGGGATAAGCTCAGTTGCCTTCTTTTCTATTTTACTTTGGAATCAATCCTGATCGTAGATCCCAACTGGCGAAGTCCCGATCGGCTGCCCTGCCTGACATAGCTTATACCCCGGTAGCGTATGTTCATGCATTGTACCAGTAACCAGCTTCCCTCCTCCCAACAGTGAGAAGTTCTGATGCAGTTAGGTCGACAGTTTGAGACGTGTGAGGTGTCTATTATGTTTCTAGAAGGACTTGTTTGTTTGCGTATTAGTCTGTAACACCCATTTTCTTCAAGGAAACCTATCCGTCGATAATGGAAGGGAGGAGGCAACGATTTAGTTAGAAAGAATTATATGAACAACATGGAATTCAGAGATGAGAAGTACAGCAATATCTCAAGGAAAAAAAATGGTTTCATGGAGGTAAATGAACTGAGAAGGGTTAACGAAAAACTATATTTCATAATACAAGATGCTCTGGTAGATAGATAAAGAAAGAGCCGTGAGATGCATGAATTGAATCTTTTGGTAAAAGGATGAAAATTGTTGTGAAAAAAAAAATTTCATGATGTAACAGAACAATAATGGTGGATTGAACAATCAATCAATGGGGCCTAATCATGTCAAATTGGTCCTTGATACCTCATGTTGGGAAAATCCATATTCATTATTCATATATATTTTTTGAAAGAAATTGAAACTTCAATCAGGTACCTATAGATCTGTTTGAGTCAAATGTTTTGTGTGTGTGAGAGAGACAGAGAGAGAGAAAGAGTTAAAATTACACCGTAAGTTCAAGTTAAGCATGTTATAATAAAGAAACAGTAAACTGTAGAAGATTTATATATATATATATATATATATATATATATATATATATATATATATATATATATATATATATATATATATATATATATATATATATATATATATATATACATATATATATATATATATATGTATATATATATATATATATATATATATATATATATATATATACATATATATATATATATATATATATACATATATATATATATATATATATATATATATATATATATATTATTACTATCCAAGCTACAACCCTAGTTGGAAAAGCAAGATGCTATAAACCCAGGGGCTCCAACAGGGAAAAATAGCCCAGTGAGGAAAGGAAATAAGGAGATTAATAAATGAAGAGAACAAATTAACAATAAATCATTCTGAAAAAAGTAACAATGTCAAAACAGACATGTCATATATAAACTATTAACAACATCAAAAACCGATATGTCATAAATAAACTATAAAAAGACTCATGTCCGCCTGGTCAACAAAAAAGCATTTGCTCCAACTTTGAACTTTTGAAGTTCTACTGATTCAACCACCCGATTACGAAGATCATTCTACAACTTGGTAACAGCTGGAATAAAACTTCTAGAGTACTGCGTAGTATTGAGCTTCGTGATGGAGAAGGCCTGGCTATTAGAATTAACTGCCTGCCTAGTATTACGAACAGGATAGAATTGTCCTGGGAGATCTGAATGTAAAGGATGGTCAGAGTTATGAAAAATCTTATGCAACATGCATAATGAACTAATTGAACGACGGTGCCAGAGATTAATATCTAGATCAGGAATAAGAAATTTAATAGACCGTAAGTTTCTGTCCAACAAATTAAGATGAGAATCAGCAGCTGAAGACCAGACAGGAGAACAATACTCAAAACAAGGTAGAATGAAAGAATTAAAATCCTTCTTCAGAATAGATTGATCACCGAAAATCTTGAAACACTTTCTCAATAACCCTATTTTTTGTGCAATTGAAGAAGACACAGACCTTATATGTTTCTCAAAAGTAAATTTACTGTCGAGAATCACACCTAAAATTTTGAAAGAGTCATACATATTTAAAGAAACATTATCAATACTGAGATCCGGATGTTGAGGAGCCACCGTCCTTGACCTACTTACAATCATATTTTGAGTTTTGTTAGGATTCAACTTCATACCCCATAATTTGCACCATGCACTAAATCTAGCTAAATCTCTATTAAGGGATTCACCAACCCTAGATCTACATTCAGGGGATGGAATTGATGCAAAGAGAGTAGCATCATCTGCATATGCAACAAGCTTGTTTTCTAGGCCAAACCACATGTCATGTGTATATAGTATGGAAAGTAATAGGCCAAGAACACTACCCTGTGGAACACCGGATATCACATTCCTATAATCACTATGGTGCCCATCAACAACAACTCTTTGAGATCTATTACTTAAAAAATCAATAATAATGCTAAGAAACGACCCACCCACTCCCAACTGTTTCAGTTTGAAAACAAGGGCCTCATGATTAACACGGTCAAAGGCAGCACTAAAATCAAGGCCAATCATACGAACTTCCCGACGACAATCAAGGGATTTCTGTACAGCATTGGAGATTGTAAGAAGGGCATCACATGCTCCAAGGCCTTTACGAAAACCAAATTGCAAACTAGGAAGTAGATGATTACCTTCAGCAAACCTATTAAGATGTTTTGCCAGAAGACGTTCAAAAACTTTAGATAATATGGGAGTTATGGAAATTGATAAACCACCAGGCATCCATGGCCCTTCTATTAAGCCTGCCCAACACACAATTTCAAAAAAACAAGAGGAAGAAAAAAAATAAGATAGAATAGTGTGCCTGAGTGTAACCT
>NW_027171757.1:80000-81839 GCF_036898095.1 Palaemon carinicauda | reverse complement strand
CAACTACATGGAAAAGAGAGAGAGAGAGAGAGAGAGAGAGAGAGAGAGAGAGAGAGAGAGAGAGAGAGAGAGAGAGAGAGAGAGAGAGAGAGAGAGCTAGATGAGGGTCTTAGAATCCGGACTCAGAAAGAAAGAAACTCTATGCATTTTCTTATAACCAGCATTAATCTGTCCTAAAGAATTTTAAGTTTGCGTCTATGTATAAGTGTATATTTGTTTTTTCTATGCGTGCGTGTGCATGTTTTTTAATCTTTTAACTAACATTTGTGATTTTTTTTTTTCATAATAAGCCAAAAATACCGATTGATATCCAATTCAATCTACCATTAAATACCAGGCCCATAAGAATCTATAACAAAGTCAAATGAAAATCTTCGCATCCTTTCAGAACACGTCCATATACTTATTTCTAATAAAAAATAGCATCAGTATTATTCTATTACGACACCTTACTATTCTTTATTATTGCATAAATTTTTCTATCACTGAAGATTTAGTGGAATCCAGAATTACCTGGATATTCGTAACCACAGTATGTTCACACAACTCTCATTCACGTTCCTTAAATTGGTGTTACTACCTGTTTTCTAGTTTGTATTAATTATGATAGAGATTGGATATATATATATATATATATATATATATATATATATATATATATATATATATATATATATATATATATATATATATATATATGTATATAATATATATATATATATATATATATATATATATATATATATATATATATATATATATATATATATATATATATATATATATATATATATATATATATATATATATATATATATGTTTGTGTGTGTGTGGGTCTGTATGTGTGCTTTTGTGAGTGTGTGTTTCTGAAAAATCACCTGTAAACTAAAAATATAACTCATACAAACGAAACTATTTTTTAAAATAATGTAGGTTATTCTCTATATATTTTTCTTTTCTGTTCAGTTTGATTTCCGTTTTTCCTGAAGAGCACTTTCCTTTCATTGCACAGTGGGTCGTACATGTTTCATCTTTAATACAGTTTTTTTCTGCTTTTTTCTTTCCTAGTTGCTATTTTTGCTCTATTGAAGAAAATATAAGTTTAGAGAGAGAGAGAGAGAGAGAGAGAGAGAGAGAGAGAGAGAGAGAGAGAGAGAGAGAGAGAGAGAGAGAGAGAAATCGTTGATTTTCTAATTCAGTGTCCAACGTTGTCATCTTCAAACGTAAAGAGATCACTTATCTAACTTCCTAAGGTAATAAGCTGCAATTCTTGTTCATATAAAGCTGTATTACTTCTTTCTTAGAAAGCATTTCGTATGCCTATATTTTAAGGTATTTTCTCCCATCCATCTTTTGAAAATCTTTCACAAGGTACTTCAACAACATATTACAACAGGCCTTTGAGTCGGTAATTGCTTCTTTCTCCAACAGATGGTGTTGCCTGGCTTAATTCAATACATCTATGCATTCATCCCAGGATTTGTGCCATTATCAGTTATTGAGTTTCCACTTCGTAGTTTCAACATATTGTTCCTATGTCTATAGAACTGACTATTCTCTTTGATTAAAAAATTGAGAGGCAGAATGGCGAGACAAAGATGAATAAACAAAACCATATATAGAAACTATTGCAGGATATTCCTGTCTGTAACATGTATAATATATGTATTACTGTTCACACCAGAGTTTAGATTTGTCTTCGACAACTGTAACGTCAGTAATAACAATATTCATAAAGGACTTACCAAATGGGTTCAATGGGTTTTTTGTATGTTACATCACATTTCAAAACGGCTGTACACTCCAGCTTTTTTTTTCGATTGTAATGTATCTTTATGT
>NW_027171757.1:72500-75000 GCF_036898095.1 Palaemon carinicauda | reverse complement strand
GAAGGCGATAGGCAAAGTTCTTCAAGAAGTTTAAGATAATATAATTTACTTCACATAAAAGGTCCGTGGTCATAAAAAAAATGTTCGAAATCCTAGATAGATGCATTGACTCTACAAAAGAAGATATTCCTGGTCTCAAAACATATATTTTCATGCTGGTCGATATCTGATTTGAACATTTTCATTTTATATATCCATCGTATACGTCAAGTGAGACCATAGATTCTCCTCTGACCAACTGAAGACTACTTGTTACATGTGAGTTTTGGAAACTTAAGAGCTTATCTAATAGATCAGGTCAATCAAATAGGCAACTAACACGAGCTCGAACACCTATAAAAAAAAGGATTAACGAGAATCTTATTAATCATAGTGCTGAGGAGTAATAAAAGTTCTTTTCAGATGAGACATTAAAGTCTCCTCCACCTTTACCTGTAATCGTATGAATAGTTCCTCATCACTTGCAGGCCAGCTCCGTAGGGGTCGAGCTTGACTCATTGGGGTAGTTTATTAATATATGGGTACATTTATGGTAATAAACTATTGAGAAATTGAAAGTTGTATGATCAGCTTGATATGTAACTATTGGTTGTAAGTGATCAACACATGAATCACAATACTAGTGAAAATAATTATTTGATTTCAACATTTGCAACATATATGTTACATGTGATCTTTGCATATTTATGCGTAATTGGTATTTTGGCATTATATTCTTAATGGTATATGTTCGCAAATAAAAAAAAAAGAAAAAAATGTTAAAATAAAGCGAGAAGCAGTACAGAGGCTTCAGGATTAGAATATACTAGAGCGTGGTTATCTTTTTTTTCTGGTTGATTCAAAGTATTTGTTGAAATATGTAGACAGGAGAATTAATGGTCAAGAATGAGAAATTGAACGGTGTATTATGTGTTTCCACGGTGGTGTAATATATTTTAGTTACGAAAATGTAGAAATTCAGAGAGGAATTATTAGTCAAACAATTTAATGATAAGAAAATGAGGAGGAAAGGGTTGGGAATGGCACAAGATGGAATTCTAATTAGATGTAGCAGAGGGAAACCTTTGATTATACTGAGAGAATTTGAAAGGTTTTGAAATTGTTCAATGTTAAGGAAGACTGAGAGCAAACGTAAGGTTAAGGGAATATATTGTAGCTCATAGGATTTTTATGATTGATTGTGGAGGAAAGGAAATAAGTATATAAATCCGAAGATATTAAGCATCGGAGTACAAGCAAATGCATAGAATGAATTATTGGTAGTGGATAATGGCCAAGTTTGGGTTTTATAAAAAGATCCTTTCTTTAATGATCCCTTATGTAAGTGAAATTCAAATTATGACGAAGAAGAAAGCTGTTGAGATGATTTGTTTGTGTTGTGAAAGTGGTTTGAGAATAGTTATCGAAAATAGGAAAAATGGAGGAGAAGGGGCGGAAGGATAAGTCTAGCTGAACACTTTGTTCCGAATGTAATGAAATAAATTTCATCTTGTTAAAAAGGAAGAGACAAGTTCTCTGAAAGGGGTGTAAAACATGGAAGTGTTGAAGGGGTAGACAAGTAGAAATCTGAAGGAAAATAGTCAAGCATATTTTGAGCGTGTCATGCTCTGCTGAGAAACTTTCTACGTAGATGGAAGTTTTAAGCAGACGGTTATCGTCCGGTAGTCAATCTATAAAACATGCAAATGTCGGTGACTATTTTATTGCAAAGTTTGATTCCACCCCTGTTGTTTGTTTCTCGGTTTATTTCTTTATGTGTGATCACCTTTACATGAAAGCTACAGTACCGATCTTGACTAAACTTAGTTGTCTTGTTGTATAATACCCAAGGAGGAATCAGTAAAATTTCAGATAAAGTACACCAAAATACAAGTGAGCAGCAGTACTTTGAAAATAATTGCAATGGCAAGTAAATAGCAATTATTTTGTTATCTTATTTTGTTTTATTTGTGACAAACATTACGTAAAAACATCGGAACCAATTTCAAGGAAACTTGGTGACCCAAGAGCAAATCAATTATATTTTGAAGGAAATACATGGAAGTAAACAAGTACACAGTAGAGTTAAGAGAATAATAAGAATATTTAGCGTTGAGAAGGCATGCTTTATACTAAGTGCCCTCTTTAAGTTATATATATGTATATATATATATATATATATATATATATATATATATATATATATATATATATATATATATGTGTGTGTGTGTGTGTGTGTGTGTGTGTGTGTGTGTGGGTGGGTGTGTGTGGGTGTGTGTGTATGTGTGTGTGTGTGTAAATATCAAGCTATAAGGAAATAAACGCATAAAATTTGAGCAAATATTACTTTAATAAAGAATAATGAAAACATGCATGGAAATATCTGAACAAATCTACCTAAACTTAAGTTTAGGTAGAATCAGCAGTTTAATCGGAAATGTTATGCCCAAACATGATTTTCTAAGAAATTACGTCTATATGTTTTGAGCTTGGAATAAATCTCTCTCTCTCTCTCTCT
>NW_027171757.1:62500-65000 GCF_036898095.1 Palaemon carinicauda | reverse complement strand
TATATATATATATATATATATATATATATATATATATATATATATATATATATATATATATATATATATATATATATATATATATATTCATATGTATATATATATATATATATACACATATAAATATATTAAATATATATATATATATATATATATATATATATATATATATATATATATATATATATATATATATATATATATATATATATACACTTTGTAGCAAAATGTAGTCCTATGCGCTTTTCATATAGAAATTGGAAACTGGATACTTTTTGACGTATCTAGGACATAAGGAACTCATAATAAGCTTTTTCTAATTTTTCTATCCGTGGCAATTGGCCAATTCCAGTCGTAAAATTATATCTACCGAAATAAATGTAATATTTTAATCTATTTTTTCATGTCCGTTTTTAGTAAAGTTTAGAAGTCTGGAATATTAAAAATGGAGTCCAATATGACGGCCCACCCTACCACATATCATAGATTTTCTTATATTTCTAGTAAAACTATCTATTTTTTTCTGGTAAATATTGACCTTCAACCAAACTTCCAGACGAATGATGTGTGTGTATTTTTTTGCATCCATCAGGCAGTGCTGTTCTCAAAATATTATTAGAGTACATTGCAAAAATGTATAATCTGAAGGATAACAATAAAAATATTTAAAAGATGTTTGAGATTAGCAGCTTTTATCGTAATGAAATTTCTAATCAATTCCCTTCAGTTGATCCAGATTATGCTCACGAATATGTTGGTGATAAGCATAAATGAAATACAGCATTATCTGGCATAACAAGATATGCAAACTCTTTGCCAAAATATTTCCTGACTAAACAAGAACTGAACAGGCTCGACGGAGAAACTAAAATGACTTGGAATCTCAGGACATAAACAACAAAATATCATCATGACCATGTATAATCGCTTACCAAGAGAAAGCAATTCAGAAACTCAAGTCAGTACTGAGACAGACCAATACTTTATCTTTTTACAATGTAACAAATGGGCCTGAGTTAAAGATGTTAAACTTTTTAATTAAAATCTTTCTGCATTAAGATACTCCCAATTATATCTTAAATAAAAAGACCGTGGTAAAGAACTCTTTCATGTGCCCTTTCACAATATGCGGAGGACAGACTTAATGGTGAGAAAAAAATATATCTGGCAAAATAACTCAGATCAAGTGACTGCAAAAATATTTAAACTTAAATCTGCTCAAAAGAAGTTACCATTAAAGCATCCAATTCTTTATTCTCCGCCAACTCTTCAAAAGAACTAGTTTTGTAGGAAGTGATTGAGAACTATGAGTTCTCCGATATCATTAGCACACTGATGAAGACTAACGGTTCTCTTTACTCATGTTTGGATAAATCCCACCTCATCCACATTCTGAAGGATCTTGCACTTGACACAACAGCACTATAATATTCGCAGAGACTCGCGGTGAATTAATGTGAGAATAAGTGGATGTTGTTTGATAGCTTGGATATAATGAATTAAATTTTTACCCAGAAGGTTAATATACACAGTTGTAAGGATATTATAGAATCTTTAGTACGTAGGATTGAGTTGAACTCATTCAGATACCGAGAGGCATATATCATATTTGATGATTTGAGTCACTTGCTAATGAATCATACTACACAATTACGTAAAACTGATAAAGCCAAATATAAGAGTTAAAAAGTAGATGACAACACTTGCATACAAGACAAAAATACAATTGTTAGTTGTAAGGACACAAAGCTGATATCAACTCTTGATTTGACACATAAGGTAATGGAAAATTACAGCATTCCTTTGACTACTCATACACACAAAGGAGTTATATTTTCTAGTCCCTCTCTGGTAAGAATTCCCAGCTCTTAGGAGGAAGCAGATACCTTATTAATACTCTAAGCTACCGCATTAAGTCCGGCTGGCAATATCTCACATAGCTAATGCTCAGACACTGACATATTGGTTTTGCCAAACAAAGATTTATGCATCTGAACAAGGATACTCTTATGTTAAAGATTTATGCATCTGAACAAGGATACTCTTATGTTAATGGGAAATGGTGACCATAAAAGACTGGTGAAGTTCAGTGTCATTTATGATGCTGTTGGTCTGAATAGGATTCCTGCACTGCTAGTCTTTCATGCTATTAGTGGGTGTGACACCAAAGGCCGCATATTTGGAAAAGGAAAACTAACCTGCCTCAGAGTATTCATGGAAGTCAATTACGTAATAGCGTTGGTACATAAACTCCCTACTTGTCATAAATAGCAACAGCTACCGATTCTTTAATGGAGCTTCTTAAATGTAACTGTTTTGCTAGTAAATGAAGTAACTGATGCAGCTGGAGAATTCACAATATTCCATGCGAAAGAGCTGGAGAATTCACAATATTCCATGCGAAAGGAATCTGTAAACGGAAAGCAAAGTATAGAATGGGTTTCAATTTGATCATTTCTGAACTTGAAAATGAAAAGAAACTGGAAGATGAAAGTGCCTA
>NW_027171757.1:37500-60000 GCF_036898095.1 Palaemon carinicauda | reverse complement strand
CATGCCCATAGACGGTACATGATGTTCTTTTTCATCATATTATTGCTAGATCATTCTAGTTACAGAAATCAATATATTCACAATAAAGTTAGTTTTTTTTTCTCCATGGTATAAGGTATACATCAGATCCAAACAAGCATTCTCTCTCTCTCTCTCTCTCTCTCTATATCTCTCTCTCTCTCTCTCTCTCTCTCTCTCTCTCTCTCTCTCTCTCTCTCTCTCTCTCTCTCTCTCTCTCTCTCTCAGATGTCTCATTAAAATGCTTAGGAACAAGTTAACAGCAATATCGAAGCATCATTTGATATTACTATTGGCAAGTATTGTCTCATGGTCATTGCTACTATTATGTTTTCCTTTTACATGTTATAAAATATGCATCAAACTTCCAAATATCTTCCATATGGGTTCTGAATAGATAGTCCAGCATTTCTCTTATTTTTTCTTATTCATAATGTTTAGTATTACTATTGAAAAAAAGGATGTTAGAGTTTTAATGATATTTTGTTTTGCGATTAAAAATATCCATAACAACTATAAAATATTAATAATATTAATAATAATAATAATAATATTAATAATAATAATAATGATAATAATAATAATAATAATAATAATAATAATAATAATAATAATAATAATAATAATAATAATAATAGTAGTAGTGTGAAGATTTTTCTTCACTCTTCTTCTTTCAATCGTATTTTTAGCTCTCTTCTACTAATACTATAGCTACCCCTTAAAAATTCTCTCCTACATCCAATTTTCTTTAACAAATCTTAGGGAGAACTAATCTAAACTTGTTGACAGTGGCACACGCCATGCTCGTGACGTCACAGCGTAGATACGCACGTTAGAGGGCCTTAGTGTAACCACGGCGTATGTTGGTTCTTTCCTTAACTACATGGGTCGAGATTAAATTCATAAACTGCCTTTTTGATACAAATTCCAATAATGCTAAATTAATGCATCTTATATTTCTCAATACCAATTAAGGTTTGTTAATTTTAAGATGTATGCCCATCGTACCAGTCCATTGCTAATTAATCATTTTAAATATTAATTTTTAGCAAGCCAGAATAGGTAGGATTATTGTATATATAACCTCCCTCAGAGCAGCAAGATTTATCTGAGTATTTAGTACAAAATCCTGCCTCCTCTGCACTCCTTTCAACAATATATTGCCCTGTCCTTAAGTCCCGATATGGCAACCCCAATGGATTACCGTGCGCATCATGACCGTCACTTGTTTGGCAAGGTGAAGCCAGGTGATCTCTTCGACCGTAGTGTCGACCCCATTCTACGAGAAGCTGCCCTAGCCTGCTGACCTGCCTGGTCATTGAACCCGAGCACTTCTGGCTCCCCCCCCCCCCCCCCGCACTCTCTCTCCCAAAACTCGACTCACAAAAGGTTGCTGCCGGTCGGAGAGATTAAGAAGAAGAGGACCCTGATGTACCTAGTTACAGCTACAGTGAGAATTCTTGGGGTGAGCCAGGCAAGAGATTAGTGCAACAACCAGGTCAACAGCTATCACGGGCATAGGACTAAACTTCAAAGGAGTGCAGGTACTACAGCAATGGCCATTTAGTTTTCCCCCATTTTTTATTAGCTTAGACTAATTCTAACTTGATAGGGAACCTGGCTAATTACAATATTCGGACTGTGTGCGGTGGGATTGTGTGTAAATATTTTTCCATTATTATTTCTTGCTTGGAGACTAGCATAGTCTCTGGGTCACGTGGGCCACGTGCCAGACCCCATTTTGATTTTTGATTGTTGCAGACCACGTGTCTAACCTATCATTTTCATTATTTGAATTGCATCTCTTTTGATACCATTTTTTGTGTTGTTAAGATGTCCGTTTTGTTTTAATGTAAATTTGTGAATAAATCAATATTAGGTTAATTAAACCTCTTTAGTATTTTTGCTCCCTCATTTATTTTAATGTGTGAAATGAATAGTTGATCACGGGACAAAATACCCCATATTTAAAGAGTAAGTCTATAGGTGGTAACAGCGAGGTACTTTGCATTAATATATTTGCTTCGAAGGTAAAGATCCTTATCTTTAAACTTTTAAACTACTTTACATCACTGCTCCCATTTTTGGATTTTGTCTTAATTACATTAACGTAAAATAACTGTCCAGCATTTCATTGGGGTAGCTGGGACGGAGCCGGAACAGAGCCTGAGAATGAGATGACTATAGACCTGACAAAGCTAGAGTAGGCCATAAATTATTGTTAATCCTACGTGTGGAGTGCTTCGGCCTCTGGACAGTAAAATTTCCCTTTTGTATGTGAGTGATGGTTAGTGAATTGTGACAGTAAAGTATTAGCAGGGTGTTTGTGCCCCGAGAGTAAGCGCTCATATCCTCCCCTGTTGAACTTTATGTAACTGTTATAAGGAGACTTTCCCGGACTAAGTTCCCACTCAGAACACAACCATTAAAAAATTCTCCACACGAGTGGTCCTTCGAACCGGATCTTTTACCTTTGACTTGTGAAGCATTAACGTAATTAATCAGCTTGATTAAGCATATAGTAACTCGCTATATCACTTACCCACACGCACACAGCCAGTTTGTCGAATGTTTAATGCCCAGACTTTAATTGGAAAGAGAAATTTGTAATCATTATGATGTTTTTGTATCGACCACGTGTTTAAGGAAAGAGCTACGTAACCAGGTTAATTTGTTGCTTGAATGTTCTCTACAGAAAGACTAGAATTTGTCGTAGGAACTTCACTTTGTCATGGATCCGTTCACCCACGTGTGGCGGAATCCACTTATACCAAAAAGTTCTAAGCTACTTGAACTAAGGTTTTTGTTGTTCAGACGCCCGTGTTTACTGCTCAGCTAGAGCACCGGTGTACTCGTTCTGTCAACTAATTTTGCTAGCTAAGCATCTAATTTGTAACATTTTGTACCTTGGTCTACCTTCCTTTGTGTTGTTTACCTTCCCTAACCAACATTAACTTTTCTAACAAACGTTTCCCGTATACCTAGCACATGTCCTTGTCCTAAAGAACGAATTGGCGTAACATAATTTTAAGTCTTCTTACGAGTAACGTAGAAACTTAACCCCAAGTCCGTTTCATTCCACGTGTTTGTTCCGAGATGGCGGATCTTCTTTACAACCCAAACTAAGGGTACATAATTGTTTGCTACCGTAAGTAAATAACTTCGTGTAGTTCATTTAATTTCCTTTAGCGAGGAAATATTGTTTTTGTCCTTTAGCGTGGATATTTTTGTTTTACCTCCGCGTGAGGGAAATTTTATATTTGTTTAGCCTCCACGAGAGTGCTCTTTAAAGTCGCTGCCTTGTGCGCCAATCTACATTTTGAGTAGTTCAGTGGTCGCCTTAGTGCGTCCGTAATTGTGAAATCGTCACAACAGTGTCAGCCTCGACCTGTTATTTTAACATTTAACTTGAATCTTTGCATTCATAAGCCCATGTGCTTTCTAATATGTTCTTTGAAGTAAATTAATTAGTCATTATCGCCACGTGCGTAAATAATTCATTTTAGCAAAGTCTTTAACGTCACGTGACCTGGGCATCGTCTGCTTTGTTGGGCCCGGTCACTTTGAATTTTAAAGTAATTTCATGATTCATATTTTTGTCCATTTAACTTGTTCCCCCATCATGAGTAAATTTAAATGTTGAATTATCAACCTTGTAAATTTGTAAAGTTTCATTTTTACTTTCCTTTAAAATTCAGTTACCCTTTGTTTGCTTCCACGAATCCGTTCATCAAAACGTGGTCATTCCAAGATGGCGGACTTCATGCTTAACGTAAACAACCCTCCACCGCCTAAGGCGGAAACGCTTAGCCCCGAGGAGATTAACGCTAGGCTTAAGGAACAGGAGTTGACGTTCACCTTTGTGTGTGAGGACGCAGACCTAGCACTTCATGCTCTTGCTTCTGTAGATTTTCCCAACATGGGTCCTGAAGCCGTGAATAATTTTAAAAACCTTATTGGTAAAGTAAGAGATGAACTTTTTAATTACAAGAATTTTTGGAGACGTCATTACGGCCATCCTATTGTTAAATTAAATTATCCAGTGCTTGCTGCCTGTTCAAGTAAAATTGAGATTGCTTTTAATAGCCTCATGGCTCATCCAAATTTACTTATAAAACCTAATCAGTCTTGTTCTTCTTCGAATGCAACACCTTCAGTGACACGTCCCCTAATTGTTACTTCTAACGTATCGGCAGTCAAGCACAATGTTCATAATTTTGTCTCAATTCCCCAACCAGTAAAATCATCACATTTCAATACTATGTTGCCAACACGGCACACAATTAGTAATTTTGTGTCAATCCCACGTGCTCCGTCCTCATCTCCCAACCTTAAGCCACCAGCCTTTGATCACCCTCAACCCCCTTTGTCTTTGCCGCCGGTGACAGTCCGTCCTGGAAGAAATACCATTCATCGTCTTAACATAGACCCCCCAAGTGGTAGCACGAATACCACCCAACTTAACTGTGTGCGTGATGGCCAGCAGAGGCCTACATCGGTAAAGTCAGTCATTAAAACCGTACCATTCCATGGACCAGTGCTCACGTTGCCTGACTGTCCAGTTCTTAAGCCCGTTACTTCCGCTCTAACCCGTGTCAACGCTAAAATATCTACGTCAAAATCTGAAACCCGCCCTCAGAAAGAGCCGCGTGATCGCAAGGTTAAGACCTTAGCAGTCAGAAATGAACCTTGTGCACTGACGGCGGACTTAGCGAAGGTCACACATGTAGACCTAGCACCGGAGATTAGAGCCTGTCTACGATTCACCTTGCTTGAGGATAACGGTACATTGAACATCAGTTATTATTTTCATTCACTTTTATATGGCACAATTGTAAGCCTTTATTATTTTTGCCAAGTCATTCAGCAGCATTTTTCCAGTCAATCACTTGCTCTAACCTCAAAGCGTAAATTTAATTTTTGCCTTGACAACTTGTCATGTTGCCATAATCCCCCTGACATCCTTCAGCTCGTGCTGAATATAACTTTTCCCTTAATTACTCCCCTTGCAAACGTTTTTCTTAAAACCGACATCCAAAACTTTCACAGTCAGAAATACGATGTCCCCATGGACCTAGTTTGTCCCAGTTTGTCATTCAGGCTAGTGTCAAATAACCTTTTACTTTGTAACGCTGAGAAGGAATTAACTTTTCTCTTTTTGTCAGGCGACAAATTCAAAGCTTTCATCACGCCAGTCATTTTATTTATAAAATCATTTAATGTGAAACGTTGGGTGTCAGACCGGGATTGGGATTCACCCCCATAATTTTTAATTTGTCATTTGGCCGGACTTGTTGCTGAACTCGACTGACATTGGATTGCGTTTTCTTTGCTCTATCCGTACCCCTAGGGTGGGAAGAATTGAGTATTTTTAATCGTTTAATTATTATTGCATCATACGTTTAAAGTTAAAACTGATCATATGCTTAACTTAGCGCTTCCGTGAAGCATTGCCTGCGTGGTTCAATTTTCCCCTAATTCACGTGAAAGCATAACTTTTGATTCAATTGATTTTAATTAACGCCAACAGCATTTTGTTAACTTTAAATGGACGTTGATGTGAAGAACGACTTCCCTCTTCATTCAGCCAGTAAGCTTATCTCGCTCATACTAACAAGTAGTTGAATCACATTTTCCGGAACTAACCCCTATCCCTTTTTTCTCCCCTTTATCCCCAGGGTGTGAAGAATTTTCTTCACTCTTCTTCTTTCAATCGTATTTTTAGCTCTCTTCTACTAATACTATAGCTACCCCTTAAAAATTCTCTCCTACATTCAATTTTCTTTAACGAATCTTAGGGAGGACTAATCTAAACTTGTTGACAGTGGCGCACGCCATGCTCGTGACGTCACAGCGTAGATACGCACGTTAGAGGGCCTTAGTGTAACCACGGCGTATGTTGGTTCTTTCCTTAACTACATGGGTCGAGATTAAATTCATAAACTGCCTTTTTGATACAAATTCCAATAATGCTAAATTAAGGCATCTTATATTTCTCAATACCAATTAAGGTTTGTTAATTTTAAGATGTATGCCCATCGTACCAGTCCATTGCTAATTAATCATTTTAAATATTAATTTTTAGCAAGCCAGAATAGGTAGGATTATTGTATATATAACCTCCCTCAGAGCAGCAAGATTTATCTGAGTATTTAGTACAAAATCCTGCCTCCTCTGCACTCCTTTCAACAATATATTGCCCTGTCCTTAAGTCCCGATATGGCAACCCCAATGGATTACCGTGCGCATCATGACCGTCACTTGTTTGGCAAGGTGAAGCCAGGTGATCTCTTCGACCGTAGTGTCGACCCCATTCTACGAGAAGCTGCCCTAGCCTGCTGACCTGCCTGGTCATTGAACCCGAGCACTTCTGGCTCACCCCCCCCCCCCCCCCGCACTCTCTCTCCTAAAACTCGACTCACAAAAGGTTGCTGCCGGTCGGAGAGATTGAGAAGAAGAGGACCCTGATGTACCCAGTTACAGCTACAGTGAGAATTCTTGGGGTGAGCCAGGCAAGAGATTAGTGCAACAACCAGGTCAACAGCTATCACGGGCATAGGACTAAACTTCAAAGGAGTGCAGGTACTACATCAATGGCCATTTAGTTTTCCCCCATTTTTTATTAGCTTAGACTAATTCTATCTTGATAGGGAACCTGGCTAATTACAATATTCGGACTGTGTGCGGTGGGATTGTGTGTAAATATTTTTCCATTATTATTTCTTGCTTGGAGACTAGCATAGTCTCTGGGTCACGTGGGCCACGTGCCAGACCCCATTTTGATTTTTGATTGTTGCAGACCACGTGTCTAACCTATCATTTTCATTATTTGAATTGCATCTCTTTTGATACCATTTTTTGTGTTGTTAAGATGTCCGTTTTGTTTTAATGTAAATTTGTGAATAAATCAATATTAGGTTAATTAAACCTCTTTAGTATTTTTGCTCCCTCATTTATTTTAATGTGTGAAATGAATAGTTGATCACGGGACAAAATACCCCATATTTAAAGAGTAAGTCTATAGGTGGTAACAGCGAGGTACTTTGCATTAATATATTTGCTTCGAAGGTAAAGATCCTTATCTTTAAACTTTTAAACTACTTTACATCACTGCTCCCATTTTTGGATTTTGTCTTAATTACATTAACGTAAAATAACTGTCCAGCATTTCATTGGGGTAGCCTGGACGGAGCCGGAACAGAGCCTGAGAATGAGATGACTATAGACCTGACAAAGCTAGAGTAGGCCATAAATTATTGTTAATCCTACGTGTGGAGTGCTTCGGCCTCTGGACAGTAAAATTTCCCTTTTGTATGTGAGTGATGGTTAGTGAATTGTGACAGTAAAGTATTAGCAGGGTGTTTGTGCCCCGAGAGTAAGTGCTCATATCCTCCCCTGTTGAACTTTATGTAACTGTTATAAGGAGGCTTTCCCGGACTAAGTTCCCACTCAGAACACAACCATTAAAAAATTCTCCACAAGTAGTAGTAGTAGTAGTAGTAGTAGTAGTAGTAGTAGTGGTGGTTGTGTAATATGATAAATATCAAGAATATGTTTTGAATACCATAATGAGTATGTCTTGTAAGTATAAAGTACAGTGTCTCTCTATCTTTTGCAGGTGCCTGGCAGGGTTCTTTTATGCCCCCAGTTAATAACAACAATGACCACAGCAATAACCAAAATAAGAGAGTCGTGAAATCCTTCAATGAGGAGCCTCTCTGGACCAGACCCAATGCAAAAAGATCCTGATATCTCGTTCTAGTATACGTCACCTCCCCACCAGATGTGGGGCCAACGGCGACAACTATCAGTCATTTCGTGGGAGGCGGGGCGGCCCTATTTACCCCGCCTGCCAGATTCAACAACAATCTCCTTCCTTCCTTCGCCGACACAACCACAACTAACGTCACTGTCATCAGAGGCAAAACTGTCTACCTCCACTGTCACGTCCTGAATCTAGGGATAAAAACGGTGAGTTAATATACAAAGATTATGGTGGGATTTCTATGAGAAGTTTTTGATTCGAGATGATTTTCCTTGTTTAACTAACTTACTTTTGTAAGTAGAATCTATATTATTATTATTATTATTATTATTATTATTATTATTATTATTATTATTATTATTATTATTATTATTATTATTATTATTATTATTATCACATTTTAATATAAGTCATCTGTCAATAAAGATGGAATAAATTTTTGTATTTTGTGCAATTAAGTAAATTCAGTGAAATTAAGGTTTCTTCCTACTCTAAAGCCACGTGGTCATTTATTATTATTATTATTATTATTATTATTATTATTATTATTATTATTATTATTATTATTATTATTTCCCCGGTTCGAAAAGCATGATGCTATTTGCTCAAGAGCTCCAACACAGAAAAAGAGTTCGGTAAAGAATAGAAATGTTCCATGTCGACGGATAATGAGACATCGGAACATGAATTTTTCAATTTATTAATAAAATGTTCGTGAATACACTTTACACAGACAGATACTCTTCAGACGACTACCTACTTGTTCTTATGATCACTCGAATGGTACTACTTACCTCTCGGAACAAGTAAATGCACTGTTACTCTGTTAGATTTTGATAGATCCTTTTAGATTTTGTTAGGTTAAGTGGAAATTTCCACTATGATGGAAATATGCTCTCACCAATAGGCCTACAGCACGTCACATATCAGACTTAAAACATATCACCTAAAGCATAATTTAGTGATTGCGCACTACAATGTATGACAGTCATAACACTCTTAAAAAGGTCATTAATCTCACTGTATAAAACACATACTTCTACATATTTTGCATACACAGATTAGGACATTACTCCACCCCAAGAGCTCCTCACTCCGATAGGAGATGGCTCATGCCCTCTCTAGTATATGATACATGAAGGAAACTCTAACCCAGAATAGGGGATGGTATGTGCTTAACAGAAATGCAACTTAAAACATATACATAGAAATCACCGAGAAAAGTAAACTTCCACTAAAAAATGAAATATAGCATGTAAAAATTTACACAATATGATATAAAGTAATTTCACTAATTTCTTCTTATAACCTCTGCAACTATAATACATAACATTTCAATTTTTACTAAAACTTAATAAAAGTATTTCATGAGAGCAATGATCTGCACGTAATATTACGATAGTTTGTATTTTTGGTTGCTAAGACAATAAAGAAAAGATCCCCATCAAATTTCTTTATTGATATCTTCACTCTATATAATACCGTAATTCAATTACTTAATGGGTCAAATTGACCAGCCCATGGGCATTGATAGTTATTGAGAGTTTTGGGCATTCTACTGTTATTTAGAACACATCAAAAGAAGAAATGAAGTATGTTTAAATACCAAAAACAGCCGAAAAAAGAAAATGATACTCATCAAATCGAGGAATGGTTGCATATGCAGGGATAAGGAGGTATACTCTGATTGATATTTTTGAAAACTACTTCTTCTGGAACCATATGTATGTGTGCCTGATGATGTTCAGACACTGCTCCCTTACTAATGCTTTGTATCACTACTGTGTTACATTTAATCATCTGTACAGACCCTAATACGCTGGCTCTAGTTTGTGTTTCCTAGGTTGGAATCGTTTCAAATACACACGATCGCCCATAAATATTTTTACCGGTGCGGTTTTGAACCGCCCATCATACTTTGAGCTGTGTTTTTCATTAGCTCTTTTCAAAAACCTTTCAGTGGTGTTCATTATTCTCCTTAAGAGATTTAGTAAATAGGCACGGTATTGCTCTGTTGAATAATTTCGCAAATGTTGTGAATTAATGAGGACCGTAATACAGGATCCTGTCCATACACAAAAACGGAAGGCATGTCTCTGAGTGAGGAATTATATGCAATGTACAAAGCTAGCTCAGCTGTAGAAAGCATGGTGGTCATCAGCCACTAAGTAACGCAAAACTCGCACCACTTTTATATTATGTGATTCCACTAAACAATTAGCTGAAGGCCTACATGCCGTCAATGAAAAGTATTTAATTTGTAACAAGTTTGTGACCGATTTCACCACCTTATTTATAACTCAAGACCATTATTACTTATCAAAATTTCCAGGCAACCAAACCTAGTAATGAAAGAGCACAGCGCCAGGACTAATGAATTTGCTGATTTATCCAATATTGCGTAAGTATGAGTGTAACGAGTAGATGCATCCACAAATACACATATATACTTGTGTTGTATTAAACCAGTAGGAAATAGTCCTACCACATCCATGAACCCTTTAGAATTTAATAGGAATCACATACAACTTTCTGGCTTCCGGTACAGTTTTTTTAAGTTCTTTGAAACAGTTACAAGCATGACAACATTTCATGTAATTTTCTATAGATTTTTTCATCCCTAACCAAAAGAAGGAGTCTCATGCTCTCTCATTAATGTTCTATCAATCCCCAAATGCACTACATATGGGCTTCCATGTACAATGTGGATGGCTCGATTAATTAAAGAGGAAGGGAGAACTACCCGTGCTAAAAATTCCCTTTCCCTCTTCTCATAAGCACAATATAAGATATCATTCTCCCTAAAAAAATTCTCCCGAGGCACATTAAAAAAATGATGGATAACTCTCTGATTCGTCCTTAGTCAATGCTCCCACTCTTGCCATCCATTCCTCTTTTTTTTCTGTCCTTCTTTGACTTCCTTTATATCCCAACCTCCAAAGTCAAACACACCTACATCATCAGGGCACTCATTTTGGACACCCCTGGTCATATCCTCGGCCAACCACACACACCCACGTTCACTATTCCCCCCCCCCCCTTCCCGTCTCTCTCTCTCTCTCTCTCTCTCTCTCTCTCTCTCTCTCTCTCTCTCTCTCTCTCTCTCTCTCATCTTCTGATTGCTCCTCACGTGAATTCATATCTTGTTTTCTATTTTGATGGAGGTCTTGAATTTGCTGGTTTCGTTCTTCATTCCTCTTTTGCGCCCGAACTGTTAATCATTTTACTGCACTTCTAGAGAGGGCATCAGCTACCTTGTTAGCCTTACCTTCTATGTGCTCAAACCCCTATGTTAAACTCTAACAATCTTCCAGTCCATCTCACTTGTCTAGACAAGTCTCCTTTGTAGAATAATTCCGGTATGGGGTCATGATCACTTTGCAACTCAATCCGCTGACCTAATAAAAAGAACCGTTGCCTCTCTGGAACCCAAACAATAGCCAATGCGTCTCGATGGATTGTACTATAATTCTTCTCTGCCCCTTTTAATGCCCTGGAAGCAAAACAATTGGTCGGTCTCTACCTTTATGATCTCGTTGAAAAATCACTCCACCAATAGCTACGATACTCGCATCTGGTGTCACTAAAATCGGGTAATCAAATCAAGGATATGCAAGAAAGTCATTGATAATTAAAGCAGCTTTCAAATTATTAAAGGCCCTTTCTTCTTCCAATGCTCAACTTATTACTTTTTGTTTATTTAAAGCATCTAAGGGTCTCGTTATCTCTCCAAAACCTCAGATGTATTTATGGTAATACCCAGCGAGCCCAAGGAACCCAGCTACTTCCTTAGTGGTGCGTGGCCTTGGGAAATCTCTAATAGCTTCTACTTTACTGCACGGTTGGATACCTTCTGGGGTTGTTATATGACCTAAATATTCGACCTGTATACAGAAGGCTGCACTTAGACAAATTTATTTTCATACCATTACGTTGAGATGCTTCTAAAGCTATACGAATATTGTTATTATGTTCTTCGGTCATTTTCCCTGTGATTATGTTATCCTCAAAATAAACAAGAACATTTCGGCCAATTAAGGGAGTCAAAACCACCATCATTAGCCTAGAAAAAGTACTTGGAGCATTTCTAACATTGAAAGGAAAAAAAATTAATCTAAAATAGTTGATCGTTGGCTATAGATGTCGTTTTACATATTTACTGTCTTCCTGAATGGTTATTTGATAGTATACAGATTTTTGATCGATAGTTGCAAAATATAAATTATCCCGTACCTTCACAAGTAATTCTTCAATTTAGGGCAATGGAAATGCAATATCCTTAATGACTATATTCAACTTCCTATAATCAAAACACATTCTTACCGAGCCATTCTTCTTCCTAACAGCTACAATAGGAGAAGCCCAGGTGGATTCGCTCTCATTGATAATCCCTTGTTCCCTTAATTTACTAATTTCCCTTTCTATATCTCCCTTGAAATGTATGGATACCTTAAAAGGCCTTAAAATGATCGGCTTCACCTGCCCAGTTTTAATGCTCAGGTTAAATCGATCAATCTTCCTCAGTGGCTCATTGCCAATTGCAATTACATCAGAATAATTATTAACAATGTTACTAACTACAGGTTGATATTCTGGCGGACATATTTTTTCACTTGCATAAACAAGTTCTGAGTGCGTTTGTCTGTGCTGGCTGGAATTGTGGCTCCAAAGATACCATTGTTAGTTATTTCACATAACTCTAGTCCACACAGAGAATCACTTCCTCCCACCACTCTGTTATTTGACAAATTAACTATCGTAATTCTCTGCTCCGTTCTCTTTTAGTTCTGACAAGCCCTCTAAGACTACTAGTGCCCTGGTTCCCTTTAGGAGATGCTGACACTGGGTCACTGATATGCTCGTAGGTGTCTGGTGAGGCAATCCTTCTCCTCTTTCAGGTACAGCTGTTACCTTACTTGATTGTCTCTCCTTTCCTGCACAAGGACTTACTCTCTTATGAGTTTCTATCGGCAAAATGCTCCCTACATCTTTTACTGTTATTCTATCTTTTTCCCCCCAAATGCATATTTGATTACTCATTATAAAATCCAACCATAGTATAGCCTTGATTCCTGGAATTCACAAGGTGGGCGAGATAAAAAATCTTGTGTATACTTCACAGATGCCACTTTAAACTTGACGATCGTTGCATGCCTTGTCTGTGGTTTATATCCTTCTGGCATGTTAAGCATGATGGATGCTGCTGACTGTAGTGGGTTTGAAGAGATTCCTTTTTCTTTAAGGGAAACGCTGGCTACTCTGTCAATCAGCACTCTAATGGACTTAGCTTATAGGTCAATCCTAACTGCTAAAATTCCGAGCAGCTCATTAGGATATGTGGTGCACGTGCCAACGACCTCACAATACTACTGCCCCCTGCTCCTGTCCTTAATGCTCTTTTGGTGGGGTTGGTGGTACTGATGGGGGCACCATTGTCCGCTCGACTGCTCCTGTTGCCATGCGAGGGCCATTAATCTTCCTTGTCTCTCCCTTCCTCTGTTTCCTTTTTCTTGGATGCTGGGCGGGGGTTGGTGTGTGTGTGTGCCTCAGCCCGGCCGCCCTCAAAGTTTTTTGCTGGGCACTCTCTCGAGAGATGATCGGAGGCTTGACAAGTGTAACAGTGGGGGGATCCTTGGGTGGGGTACTGCACTCGTTGGGTCTCCTCTCCCCCACATTGCCAACATCTGAAGGCTTTTCTCACATGCTGATTTCATTCTCGCCTCTTCCGCTTTGAGCGTTGGTGAGGGCCTCACATGGCTACTACCTTCTCGGCATCGGGGCAGTTATTCTCCGTCATTTACTCTTCTAGCAAACTGTCTGCAAAGGAGCGATTATCATCGAACAAATAAACGCATAAGTACGGGTTTACTAATCTGCGAATATGTTGACAGGCAATTGCTTTTTTGTTACCTTCAGGGAGATTTGCACTTTGTGTAGCAAACAAATCATAATCTCGAAAAATATGAGTTGCAAAACTGAGAAATGTCTCACCCACACTAATTTTTGGTTTGCAGTTTTCTTTCATATCCCATTTTCTTGCATCGAGTAAGGTGTATTCCTCAATTAAACGTTGTTTTATTTTGGTATAATTTCTTAAACTGTCTTATGGCTAATACATTACGACCATTGCTGGAGCATCTTTCAGCAACCTAATTTTAAATTCTCTCAATAACACTTTGTTCGATGGAAACCTTTCCTTAGGCCACTAATCATCAAAAGGCCTAACACTTGCCTGGACTTCTGGCAATTTTCGAACTACGACAATATGAGTATCTTTACTCAGTTTTGCATCTGTGCTTTCACTTGTGTGCGTTTGAACTTCGTTTATGCACGTTAGATATGCTGTAGTTGTGTGCCGCTCCTCATCTCATTCAAATAATAATCTGTTTATTAACTCTGCTCGGTTATCTCAGCCATTTTCAAGTTCTGCGTTCGTTGCTATCATCTATATTCTTCAACGACATCCCTATAACCAACTGCTCCTTCATTATCATCTCCAACAGAGGCAGTGTCTGCTATGTTAGTTCTTGCATATCTAGGCATCTTGAACTTTTATTTTACTGTCTTAAAGAACAACTTTGCTCACAGCATACACAACCGATGTATTTTTCCACCTGACACCTAGTATGTCCCATGTCGATGCATAATGACATATTGGAACATGGGTTTTTTCACTTCATTTAAAAAAAAATCGTGAATACACTATACACATCCAGATACTCTTCAGACGAGTAGCCTACCTTCTTGTTTTAATGATCGCTCAAGTGGTGCTGCTTACACCTCGGAATAAGTAAATGCAATGTTGCTCTGTCAATATGCTGGATTGTTAGATTTTTTTGGAAATCTCCACTGTGACGGAAATATGCTCTCACCAATAGGCTTAGAGCACGTCACATATCAGAGTTAGTACACATCACCAATAACAGCGTTCAGTGATCGCGCAATACAATTTACGACAGCTATAGTACTCTTAAAAAGGTCAATAATCTCACTTTTACATATTTTGCATACAAGGATTCGATAAAAAATAAAGAAATAAATAAACTTTATGGGAAGTAGTAAATTAACCATATGAGACGTGCTAGAACACTCTAATCAAATATTTTTTAAACGTTATTTTATGGATGTGTATCTGTCATATAACATATATTATTTTATTCTTTTTCCTTTTCCTCTGTTTAAAACCAAACAAGTTGTTCGTCACTTAAGCCAAAACAAAAAGTTAGCAACAACATCTCTTTACATTTTAAAGTGATTATCTAATTTAAATATATCCAGGCAATATTATCTATTCTATTAATCTGATTTCCTGAATCTACAAATGATTTAACATTACTTTTATCTTACTGTACTTCTTAAAAAAGGGACAAATTATATTTCTAAATACTGATCCTCACGATTTACCAATGTTTCGATACCTGCCTCGGCAATAATATGGACTGCTTATTATTTGACACAATTCTTTAACAAACATACATAAACATACAGTATTCCTGCGACTGATTGATTCATTATCAGTTATCTGTCCTCCTGACATCTTGAGTATTCTTATGATCTGACTCACATGACAGGCAAAGGTTTACTTACATGGCAGGTATATACTTTAATATATTTATCACTTGAGCCAATTCCTACTTTGAAAAATATTCTTCAAAGGTTTCGTGGGTGAGACACGAAGACATCCACGTACTGACAGTGGGTCGAATCACCTTCACTAACGACAACCGATTCGAAGCCATGAACAAACCCGGATCCGATGTCTGGATGCTGAGGATAAGATACCCACAGATTAGAGATGCTGGGAAATACGAATGTCAGGTTTCCATGAGGCCTCCAATTGCTAGAGTCATCGAACTTAATGTTGTTGGTTTGTGAATGTTCTAATTTTCAATCTTACAGTTAATCTTATAATAAATTATATTTAAAATTATATATCCATTTTGGAGGATATTAAATGAAAAAAGAAATGTGTTTAGGGGAGCTTGTTCCATGTAAAAATTGATTTGAATGTTATAGGTTCCATTTTAGAAGAGAGTAATGTGAGATTTTAATTAAAATTCCAGTTCTTTATTCAAAGTAACCCATAGACACATTATGTCTATATATATATATATATATATATATATATATATATATATATATATATATATATATATATATATATATATATCACATATATAATATATACATATATATATATATATATATATATATATATATATATATATATGTATATATATATATATATATATATATATATATATATACATATACATATACATATATATATATATATATATATATATATATATATATATATATATATATATATGTATATATATATATATATATATATATATATATATATATATATATATATATACATATATAATATATATATATATATATATATATATATATATATATATATATATATATATATATATACATATATATATATATGCTTATATATATATATATATATATATATATATATATATATATATATATATATATATATAAATACTTATATATATATACATATATATATATATATATATATATATATATATATATATATATATATATATATATATATATATATCGCTTCTTGAGTAGACATACCTTAGCTTGGTGAAAGGGTTTGTGCCTCACCATGTTTGCTGTGAACAATCAGACAAAAATCTCCCGAAATCACCGATCAACAGTCGGCATGCATGGTGATGAAAACTGGCCAATCACCAGCATAAATAAAGACATGTCTGAGGCCCTTTTCCGGCAGTCGGCTAAAAATGGTTACATTTGTTGTTTTTTGTGGTGTTTTTATCGTGTACATTTTCATCCTCTTCATCATCATCATCATCATTTCCTTCCACGCCTATTGATGCAGAGGCCCTCAGTTAGATTTCGTCAGTGGTCTCTATCTTGAGCTTTTAAATCAATACTTCTCCATTCATCATCGCCTCCTTCACGCTTCAGTCCTCAGTCAGGTAGGTATGGGTCTTTCTGTGCCAATCCACATTTGTAGATTTCCTTAGTTCACCGATCCATTGTCGTTTAGTTCCTCCCCTGCTTCTATTACAATTTCTATGGGACTATTAAGCTATTCTTAATGTTCATCTATTGTTTGTCATTCATATTATATGCCCTACCCATATTAATTTCTTTTTCTTTTAAGTTGTCAGAATACCCAGTACTTTAGTTTGTTTTTTTATCCATGTTGCTTTTTTTCTGTCTCTAGAGTTATTTCCATCATTATTCTTTCCCTATTCTTTCTCACTATCTTTTTGTAGTTTTAGGATTGTTGTACTTGCTATATATATATATATATATATATATATATATATATATATATATATATATATATATATATATATATATATATATATATATATATATATATATACATATATATCGTCAAGCGATCTAACATTAGATTCTTCTATTCCTTATTCCTGAAGGGCTTTCATTACTGCTGAAACTTTGATAGAATGTAAAGCTTTCTCATAGTCTATAAATGTCATATATAGTGGTTTCTCATACTCTGTTAATTTTTCCATTAGCTGGTTAATTACATGGATATGGTCAATTGTTGAATACCCACTTCAACATCATTCCTGCTCTCTTTGGGTGATTAAAGTTTGACTGTCTTTCCATTCGGCTCAATATGATTTTTGTATATATTTTATATATTGCAGAAAGTGAATTTATTGGGCGGTAATTTTTCAGGCCTTTTATGTCTCCCTTTTTGTGAATGAGTATAATGATATAGTTTTTTAAGCTGTAGGTGAAGAGTATCATTGCAGACATTTGGTGTAGAGTTCAGCCGGTTTCACTATCGTGATATCTCCTCTATCTATTATCAAATCAATTGTTTGGCCATATTTTCACATTGCTTTGCCTCTTTTAATGCCTTTCAATGGTTTCTTTACTTTTCCTCCTGTTATACTTGGTACCAGCTTAGTTGTTTCATTACTTCTATTGAAGTTATTTCTTATATCATTGCTGCATAGCATTGTATAGGAATCCCCTGCCATTTCTATCACTCAATCTCTATTATCGATAATATTTCCATTTTCATCCATAAAAGCAGACGTCTGTTGGCACCCAGTTCCGAGTCTTTTCTTCTTCAATTTGATGCTTCTTCCTTTATTTGGTGTTTCCTCAATTTTGGTTTGATTATGTTTAGGAATATCTCGGGTATTTAGTTTATTTATTCTTTTGGATAGTTCAGCTAATTATATTTCATCTCTTTTTAATTTTACCCTCATTTCCAATCTCTCTTTATTAATTTTCTGGTCTTGTCTGATAGTTTCCCTTGATTATCTTTACTTGCTTCACTTTCATGATGTAGCTACGAGTGGTTATTTTATACCGGTAAACTAAAGTTATCAGATTAATATTTTATAACAGGATTATTTATTTTCTTTCTTAAAATTATTTTTGTATTCCCTCTTTCCTTAGACATACAAATTTTTTCCATCTAACCATTCTATGATCACTTGACTATAATTTTCTTAACAACTACATCTTTAACTAAATTGACCCTTTCACACAGTATGAAATGCATTTAATTTCCTTTCAATTCTTCGTTTGGCTTTGTCATATCTATTTTCTATATTCCTTTTTCTAAAATAAGGTCTTCATGATTTTCAGAGTTTTTCTTCCAGCAAATTCTTTAAGCATGTATCCTGTCATTCCTTTTGCCTACTCCAAATTTCCTATTGTTCTTCTCTCTTATTTTCACCCTCATTAGCCTGTTTTTTTCATAGATATCTCCCGATCTTCATGAAAAAGTTATATTTCTTTTTATGCATTTGATGTTGGTACATACTTCTTCTTTAGTTTCATAACAAATCTGCAATTCCATCAATCCAACTATAAAATTCTTTTATGTTACCTGCAGGATTTTTAATAATAAGAAAACGCAATCCATTCTCTTTATCCCTTTCATGTCCTCTAAAACAAGTCATGCTGCCCTCTTTTAATTTCACATAAGATTCCCCAGTTATTCTAATTTTACTTAATCCTAGGACATCCCAGTTTATTTCTTTCAAGTGTTCTATTAACTTGGTCCTGACGCTATATATTGTAAGGTTCAGTTTCCAAAGGTGACCTGATTTAGTCCAGAGATTTTATGCACCTCCTGCTGTGGAATGTAGCTTCCCGCCTCCTTCGGCAATTGTTCCACTGCCAATGGAGACTAATGGTCGGGACGAGGTTGTGATATACATGTCTGGTTTTGGCTAGTTTTCATCACCACGCTAGCCACTGCCGATTGCTGATGGGAGGAGATTTTTGTCTGATCCCTCACATCATGGGTGGCCCTGACTAGTATAGCTTAGCCGATCATTATGATGCACAAACTCTTCAACCTCCTAAAGGAATCGCCACTCAGAAAGGGATATATATATATATATATATATATATATATATATATATATATATATATATATATATATATATATATGTGTGTGTGTGTGTGTGTGTGTGTGTATGTGTGTGTATCTGTGTTTGTGCTCATGTGTACGTGCGTGTGTATGGGTAATAATCTTAGGCTGATCTACAGAACCCCAGGCGATCATTCCTTTAGCTCCTGAACTATACGTGGATCACGGCTCACCTCTGAACATAAAATGTGTTGTACCAGACAGCCCTGAACCCCCAGAGAACATATTCTGGTACCACAGAGACAAGGTAGGAACAAACTGATGGTGATGTTATGGAAGTAGTAATGAGTATTAAACTTATTCATCATGTATATATGCATACATATTCGAAAGCATTTTCTTCTTTCGACCTTATTAGTCCCACTGTATACAAGTATTTGGCGCACTAGTCAATCTTCTCCATCTATATCTAATCCTTGTATCCTTTCCCCTTGCTTATATCACTCTCCACCACATCTATCCATCCATCTGATCCGCTGATGCCCCATAATCCTCCTCCCGATCACTTGCATGGTCTTAACTATCTTCTATTGTTCCACCTCCTCATTTCTTGAAATATTGCCATGATATCTCTGACTAGCTTCCATAGGAACCATTTTACATTATATACATCACATATCCGTTTTATATCCTGGTTTTTGCTCCTTTTCAGTAGTGATACTCCGGCAATTCACCTCACTACCTTCTTCTGGGAACTTCCCAACAGTCCCTTCTCTTTCTCATATATATATATATATATATATATATATATATATATATATATATATATATATATATATATATATATATATATATATATATATATATATATATATATATATATATATATGTATATATATATATATATATATATATATATATATTCATTTAAATATTCAATGTCTAGAAAGAAAGGGTTACTGGAATCTCTTGTATACCTGTCTTCCCAGATGGTTTCATATGACGGATCGAGGCAGGGCGTCACCATCACCACAGACAAAGGCCCAACTACGACAAGTGTTCTCTTTATACCAGACGCAACGTCTCACGATTCAGGAATTTATATTTGTGCTCCCCAGGCCATGAAGGAAGCTTCAGTTCGTGTCAGGGTTTTAAATGGTAAGAGACGTCTCATTTATTCTACCCTCTCCTTCAGAGAATACTTTTTTTTTGTCGGTGGGGGTTTGCAAATTATAATAAAAAAAATGATAAAAACTAGTAGGTTTATTTATCATGATGACTGTCAATAATGGTCTGAGTACTGGTAACAACTAGTTTTATAGAGATTGAATTGGAGAATTTTCCTTTTCTTAACAGGGACAATACAGGTTTTGCGTGTGCTTGCAATATTTTTTCTGCATTCTAGCGTTGTATATTAATCAAATTCATTTGTTATCTTTAATAGTAACTTGAATAAATTTCATTGTGAAATGCTTTTACTAGATATTTACAAAATATTTTTTTTCATGATGCTGAGAACCTTTGACTTACAAATCAGTTTGGAAGGTGAGAGTAAAAGTTTGAAAAAAATTCTAGCTGCTTTGCCTAATGTGAAAAAAATATATATTCAGAATTTTACTAAACATCGTTGACATTTGTTCATATATTCGTGAATAAAATTTGTAATTTATTATTATTTTTCATGCCACATTGCAGATATATCCTCATTGGGACAGCGTTTTTTTTTTTTTTTTTTTTTTTTTTGCCTGAGAAAGAATTGCGAAGGAAAAGCTAAAATATGAAAGGTTTTTTTTTTTTTGTTTCTAATAATTTTGTAGTTTTCCTGGTGGTTTTTATTTTTATGATAAAGAAAAGATTTGATGAGTCTCGAAAGCGATTCTTGGATGCATATAATGTGTAGAGTAAAACCAAAGTAGTTAATGATTAAGTGCACATTTCATATATTGATTAGTAGTGTAAATTGATCCATTTACAGTTAGATAAGGTCAATAAGCCATAAAGGAGAGGCTATGCCAGGATATTTTTAATTATTACCCATCTTATATCAAATAAATTATATAATTTTAGTAGTAAATTAAAACTGTATTAATAACTATACAAATTTAACATTAGAATGAAAAAAAGATAGATATTAGTAAAGAAATATTAAGGCTTATATCTGCTTAACAACGTTACTTTAACCTTTTGGGCCCAAAACTTTTCACCAAAGGATTTGGTCCCCAACCACCAAGAATTTTTCACTTTACACTTAAGAATTCTTAATACCAAAATTATAGAAGATGGAACGTGATGACATTTCTTTGTCATACACCTGATTAGATCTATATTCCGTTGATACATAATTCTAAATATTTTATAAGATTTTCCTATTTATAAATAATAAGAGAATGATGAAAAACTTGGAATCACTGGACGTTAATTACATCAGTTGACGCTGAAGGGAATAGTTTCCACTTGATACTATTCCTTTCAGCGTCAACTGGTGGAATTACGTTTCCACTTAATGTATATTACGCCTCATGACAATCAAAATGTTAGGAATTTATTGTTCCCAACTTGCCTATCACAGGCGAGCTACCGCAGGCCATGCAGACAGGGTCCACTTGCAGAGGCTGTGCTGGATCCTCCCTCCTTCTGCTACCGATGGTCTTCTACCACATGATGGTCATTACATGATTCTCAGTCAACCTCTGAACGCGTTAGATGGATTTTTGTGTTCTACATCAAGAAAATATTGTTGACTTGTCATAAGGAACAGCTCGTGAATATGAAAATAAAGAGCAATAGATAATTGGAGAATGATATACTCAGTTATGTTGCAATATCATCGAAATTCAATGCTCGTACAAATGTATATAAGTATAGGTGTCTTTGTAGTTTCACACGTATATGACTGTAAGTATTATGAGTATGTTTGCATACTGACTGTACAAGAACAATATTAAGAATATTTCTCTGTGTTTGTTCAGTTGCCTATGTTTATATTCACTATCACCTACGTGATCCTTTTATTCTTTGGAAGGGAAATATCCAGGAAATATAAAAGTAATACCCATGAGTTGATCTTCAAATTGTGAAATATTTTATTCATTTTTTTAATTTCACCCAAGCGGGGCAACAGGCCTGAAATCTTAAAAAAAATATGAAAGGGATATCCCCACTAGGTAAGAGTAACTCTCGGGTTTAATAAAGGAAATTCGAGATGGGAATCTTTTCGATTTTAAGGACATTAACAATCATAAAGAGCAATTTCCGTTGTTTTAATTTTGTTATCAATTTTTTCTACCAATTCCACTTTAATTCTAGTTTCCATTACCTTTAAGTTAT
>NW_027171757.1:27500-32500 GCF_036898095.1 Palaemon carinicauda | reverse complement strand
CAAAATTTAACACAAACTTACATGGAGACATACCCGTACTCTTATGAACTGTTGCATTATAAGCCCACAACGCTCTACCAACATACAAATCCCAATCCTTATCACATGTACTCATCATTCGCAAAATTTCAGTTAATGTTCTTACAGTCCTTTCAGCCAACCCATTTGCACTTGGCATATAAGGAGTCGAATGCACATGTTCAATACTCCATTCTCTTAACATCTGCTCAAACTCCCATCCAACAAACTCAGGGCCATTATCACTTAACATTCTCACAGGCTTACACACACACATCGGCAACATCACTTGACCAACCATTCTTGCAACAGTCTCACTCTGTTTATCCTTGATAGGTATTGCATAGGTAAATTTACTCATGTGATCAACCATAACAATCATTCCCACATGTCTTCTCGCAGTCACAGGCAACGAAACACAATCAATCACAAACATCTAAAATAGTTCTTTCATTCGTAATCTCAAAACAGGCAGATTAGCATGCACTCTCAGATACTTCCCTTTCTGGCAATCTTCACTCGTAGTCGCTACATCCTTACATATCTGACTCAACCCAGGTTTAAAAATTTCTCACGCATGCATTCCCATAATTTATTCTTACCCATATGCCCGTATCTGTCAGGCACTAACATACACATACTTACTGCTGCATGCATCGGAAACACAGGAACATATATATCTTTATCCATTCCTTTATGCAGAAAATAAACAATATTCTTACACACAATATGTCTCTTACTAACTTTCTTATACACCTCTAAATCAGACGGCCATTCTTCTACCTCAATACTATTCAACATACATTCACGTAACCTTTTAATTTCCACACATTCATCTTGCATTTCATCCACCTCCTCTTTAGTCAGTATATCATCCTCACTCTTCGTAATATCAACCATGCCAACAAAATTCGCCATAAATACACAATTATCTTCTATCACAACTACTTCACATCCATTCTTCAGAAGCAAACCACTACCAATATCAACTGATAAATCATGCAATCTTAAAAAGTCAATTCCTATCAAAAAACAACTAGGCATCTCATTCTCTCCCATTACAATAGAATTATGTTCCACCTCCATACTTCCCAGTTTTACTTTTAAATGCACTTCTTCCCAAACTTGCAAACTTCCTTTACCTATCCCATGAATTCTCACACTCGTACATTGCCTTTTCACTTCCCAATTGTACCGCTCTATTTCCTTGATAACAGACATATTCACTAATGACACTTGCGCACCTGTATCAATTAAACTACAGTATTCATTCTCATTTATACCCACATACGTCATCATTCTTCCTTTTACACCATGCATACAAATGTTTACTCTCCTATCACTAGGGTCATCCTTGTCACACCCATGGTCATCTTCGCTATCTTTTATGCTCATACCACTCGGATTCAAGTCACTCGGACAATCCTCCTTCTCACTCAACAACTAGCAACATTTTTCATTACATTGTAACCTCAATATATACTCCCTTTCAGTCTTTTTATTTGCTCGGTACTGCATCGGACGATTCCACCCAAAATACAAATAAACAATGACACCATACAACATACTTACTACCAACAATACTTTTGATAACAATTCACCCTCAAGCACACTATCCTCCTCCTTATATGCCATTTTTTCGATACTTCATTCCTAACACTCATTCTAAGCTCATCTACACTAGCAGGTATATCCCTGTTCAAACCTTTCAATTTAAACTTATTTAACCCACCCAAAATATATTTATACACTATGTCATCCCCTTCAAACATTTTACCACCACTAAATCTTCCGGCAACCTTTCAAAATTACTATCATTCTCACTACTATCTTCTATCTTACCATGCATTCTTGACATCGCATCTGCTATCACGTTCTTACTCCCAGGTACATATTCTAGCTTAAAGTCAAATTCATTCAAATCCTCTGTTGTCCTTACAACTCTAGCATTCACAGACTCTTTCCTAATCATGTACACTAGGGGCTGATGGTCAGTACACACAATAAATTTCACACCATACAAAAATACCTTCAACGCTTTCACGCAATTCCGTATCGCAGCCAACTCCCTTTCAATCGTGGAATACTTTCGCTCAGCCTTATTAAATGCTTTACTTACATACGCTATCACTCTCAACTGTTCATCTCCATTCATTCTTTGCATTTGAACCAAGCAACCACCCATGCTAATCCCACTAGCGTCCGTATATAACTCTAGCATACTCGCATGCTCACTATAGTCGGGAGAGGCCCAAGTGACGTCTCTCGCAGCTTCTTCTTTCAACTTTTCAAACGCTTCAATCATACGTTCATCCCATTTCAGTATCGTACTATTTCTCTTACCTGTCCACTCATTCAAAGGCTTCCCTATTCCCGAACAATCTCTGACAAACTTCCGACCAAATTCAATCAACCCAAGAAAACCTCTCAACTCACGCACTGTATGAGGACATGGAAACTGTCTCACCTTACTCACAAACTTTTCACTCTTCCTTATACCCGATTCACTCATCACATGCCCAAGAAATTCCACCTCCCCGGCCAACCATGTACACTTTTCCAGCTTAACTTTCACACCAACTTCTATCAACCGTTCTAATACTGCTTCAAGCAACTGCATGTGTTCCTCAACAGTCTCACTAGCAATCAAAATATCGTCTATAAAAACAGTCACCCTCTGTCGATCAAACCCAGCCAAAAATACATTCATCGCCTTCTGGAATGCAGCAGGCGCATTAGCAAGTCCAAAATTTAATCTTTTAAACTGATAATGACAACTTCTACTTGAAAATGCCGTAATGGGCCTGCTCCCCTCTGCCAGAGTCATCTGGTAATAGCCCCTAACTAAATCCAACTTTGTAAAAACTTTAATACCATGCATCTTATACACACAGTCAGACACTACATTCATCGGAAAAAGTTCTTTAACAGTTACTTCATTCACCTTCCTATAATCAATACACATACGTAAACTTCCATCTGGCTTTCTTACAGGTACAATAGGGCTATTCCAGGCACTCTCACTCCTTTCTATTACACCCATTTGTTCTAACTCCTGGCACTGCTCTTCTATTTCTCTGGCAATAGGCGGAGAAAAATGTCGGGGATGCTGATATATGGGGGTATCATTACTAGGAACTATCTTAAATTGAAGCAGCTTTGATCCCCCACAATCCTCGTCACCTCGACTCAAAACTCTCCGTCTATCCCTTAACATCCTATACAATTGTTCCCTTTCTCCCTCAATTTTATTCTCATCTACATTAATTCTTTCTTTCAAACTTTCATAGTTCCAATCGTCATCCTGCTTTATCTTACCCGTCATAACATGTCTCAATTTAACATACCTTTCATCCTCTACATTGACCAACGTATACATACATCCCATGCAATCACCCTCAGGTATACCCCGTATTCTCTTCCTCCTTACAGTCGGCAACAAGCTCACATACACCTTCGGCTCCTGCAAATTCAAAATACCATCATACACATGCACACTTGTTTTCACCAATTTACTTGCTTCCGAAGCTTCCACTACATATTCACAATTGTCACTATTGGCAATTCCCAGACTATTCGGCCATGCAACTTTTAAACTGATAACCTCACTCGCATCTCTTGACAATTTAACACCTTTTGCTATTAACGGCACACCTTTCCATACCTTCGTACATACACTACCATCTTCATTCAAATAAAATTCCCCACAAAATTTACCCTTAACTTTCATCTCTATCATATTTACACTAGGATGTACAATCATACCGCATTTTTTCAAGAAGTTATAACCTAACAACACATTGCATTTGCCATTTACTCTCTCAACCACATAAAAATCATTATCTTCCATCATCAGCCCCCCCCCCCCAATCATAACATTTTCTCGTAACTTTCCTTGCACAGATATACTTAAATTACCGATACCTTTCACTTCACCTTTACACCCCCTAAATTCACACACATCCCTTACCTTATCGTATGCATTCCTAAACATTAAATTGACACCACAACCAGTATCAATCAGACCAACTAGCTCTATTCCATTAAAATTTACTTTTGCACTCATGCAGTCATAAGCTCTTTCGCCCATCACGTCTTCATGTAGTAAACCTTCAAGAACATGCATCACATTCACTCCGCACACACTCGAGGACTCACCCAGCTGAACCCTCTTACACTCTAGTTTCCCGAACATCCTGGCTGATTTACTCCTTTCTTCCTACATACCCTAGCTACATGCCCATCTGCACCACATTCAGTACACTTACCCCGAGGCTCCTTGCATATTCTAGCATAATGACCATCCTTACCACAATTGCTGCAAATCACATTCGTACGATTGCTCCTACATCCACTCGCTATGTGCCCAGTCATACCACACCGATAACATTTTACCCCTTTCTCTTTCTTGCACTCGCTAATTCTATGCCCTACCTCACCACATCCAAAACAAGCACCTAGAGCCCATCTACATTCATTCTTCTTATGTCCTACTTTCCCACATCTATAACACTTCTCTTCACGGATACAACTACCTGACCTACCTTGCGGCGCACTAGCACTCCTATCCCTCCAAACCTGATTCCCTTGCCTAAACCCTCCATTTGTCCTTACAGGTATTACCACATTACTCGCCCTAACACTCCTATCTACTACACTATCAGCTACCCTCATCGGTCCTCTCATAAAAGCATCGCTAAAACTAACAAATTCTGGCACACTTTCTTCCATTCCAGTTCTTACACTCACAGATTTACTTTCTTTCATACACCTATCCAACTCGTAATCCTCAACTATCTCTAAAATATCATTCCATGTCAATCTTTCTTTCGTCCACCTCATTTTCTCCTTCCGTTTCAAATTAACAAACTCAGCAACATTCTCGGGTACAGTAGCCAAAAACTTCTTCATTAACTCCTTATTCTCATTTATACCTTCATCCCCATACTTCTTCCTAGCTAAAGTTTCCAACCTATATACAT
>NW_027171757.1:0-10000 GCF_036898095.1 Palaemon carinicauda | reverse complement strand
ATACTTTATTAGAGGTGATTCGCCAACTTCCTCAACCTTTTCTCTTACTGGGAGATATGAATGGTAGACATCCTTCATGGAACGATGCTCTAGCAAACACAAGGGGCAATATTATTTCATCAATTGTGGTAAATGAAAAGAGCCCACACACTTTCATGCTCAGACAGGTACCCTATCGTTCATTGACCTTTCAGTTGCAAGGGCTAACTGCCTTCCTGATTTTGAATGGAGAACGTTAAATGATTAGCACACTAGTGATCATGCTCCAGTTTTTATAAATACGAAAAATGGTCAACCCTTGCAGACGTCGCCATGATGGAGCCTTGACAAGGCGGAATAGAATAAATTTTGGAAGCTAAGTGAGATTGAAGGGAGCGCAAAACAATTTAAATATGTAGATGACGTCATACAATTACTGAATTGAACTTTACATACACCAGTAGTTAATTCAGTTCCAAAAACCACGGGTTTACTCAAACAACGACCAGTCCACTGGTGGTCCCCAGAACTAATTGCCTTGCACAGAGCCGCAAGAAAATTTTTTACTCCATTCTGTAGGCACCGTACAGAGAACTTGATAATATTCAAGAAATGTATAACACAGTTCTGTCGTGCAATGAAAGAAACTAGGCGCCAATCTTGAGTGTGTTTTGTTTCCTCCATGACCAGTGGAAAACCACCATCTTCTCTTTGGAGTAAAGTAAAAAAGATAGCAGGCAAATTTACCTCAAACCCACCACCAGTGTTGAAGGTGAATGGTCAGTATGTGACTGAAGCAAATGAAGTTAGCAATGCCCTGGCTGACCATTTCTCAAATGTATCATGGAAGTGTGTTGCAGCTTCTGGTCACCAGTATAGAAGTATTGAAGAAAAGAACATTTTAAATGTTGTAACAGTAAGGGAAGAGTCATACAATTCTCCTTTTACTGAAAGAGAATTCAATTTCGCACTTGCTTTTTATAATGACACTGCCCCTGTACCCGATGAAATTGCATCTACAATGATTAAACATGTACCTCTTAATACAAAGTTAATTATTGTACACATAATTAACAGACTATGGCATGATCATAGTTATCTATGTGTTTAGGAAGTAACCATTATTTCAGCCTTTTTAAAACCCGTTAAGGATAGGTTTTTAGCTCTAAACTATCGACCAATTCCATTGACATCTTGATTATGTAAAATCATGGAGAAGATGGTCAATGCAAGACTGATGTGGTACCTTGAAAAGAAGGGTATTTTATCACCTACTCAGTGTGGATTTAGAGAAATTCCCTCAACGACCACTGTGCTAATACACCTGGAATCCCCTATTTGTGAAGCCTGTGCTTCCAAACAGCACCATGTAAGAATCTTTTTTTACCTTGAAAAGGCATATGATATTGCGTGGAGATATGATATACTCTAAACCATTCATAATTTGGGATGACGAGGAGAGCTACCATTCTTCATTCAATCATCTATTTCACATAGATTTTTTCAGGTGAGAGTGGGGGAACCTCTGTCTGAGAAGAAATATCAACAAGAAGGAGTTCCCGAGGATAGTGTGCTAAGTGTAACCCTATTCGCACCAGCCAATAATGAGATATCCTCTGTCATTCCTCTAAACATTCTCACAACACTATTTGTAGATGATCTCTCCATATCATTTGCTGGAGCTGAAATGGCAATGATCGAGAGAAAACTACAACTATCAATTGACTAAATTAGTCAGTGGGCCGATATAAATGGGTTTAAGTCCTCGACAAGAAAAACTACTAATAATCATTACTGTCATTTCCGGGGAGTACATCCAGACCCGGATATATACATGAAAGGTAAACAAACCCCATCTGTAGGTGAAGCTAAATTTTTAGGATTGATTTTTTATTGTAAGCTTACAGGGATTCCTCACTTGAAGGCGTTAAAAGCTAAATGTCTTCAGGCTATGAATCTTTTAAAAGTATTGTCCCATACATCATGAGGCTACCACCATAAAACTATCTTGAAATTAAGCAAGACCTTAATTTTTTTTTTCAAAAATTAGTTTTGCCTGGGAAATATACTCCTCAGCAAACCCAAGGCTGATTAAAGATACTAGATTCAATACACCATGCTGGTATAAGTTTGTCCACAGGACCATTTAGAAAATTACCTATTTCAAGTGTCCTTGTTGATGCATGAGAGTTACCTTTAGACCATTAACGAATGTCTTCTATTATTCGGTATTGGTTTAGGTTGCAAAGACTCCCTAATTCTTTAGCCTTTCAGACTGCAAGTTTTTTAAGGGACTCAAAGTACTTTGAGTTGCACCCAAAATTTCCTCAACCTTATTGCTTTCTGGTGAAACAATTATTAAACAGTCTTGATATAATTAGAATTAAGGTGCTTCCATTTAAGATATCATCAACCCCTCCGTGGAATTCCAAAGTTATCTTTTTGTAAATATTTTATTAGTGTAAAAAAGAAAACATGAATGAATTAGAAGCTAGGTCTCTTTTCATGGAATAGGTTGAAAAACATAAGAAATAAACTTTTTTATAAACTTTCATATTTACTGCTGAATTATATGGTATACTAACGGCTATTGGGAAAATAGCATTAAAAAGCAGTTCAATTTTACCATTTATAGTGATTCCAAAAAGTGTCCTTCAACCATTAGAAGGTTTTAATTCTAGTATTCCTTTAATTTTAAAGACTTTAGAGTGGCTCTTAATTATTGGTCTGAAAGATATAACAATTCGATTTTTCTGGGTTCAGGCACACGTAGGTGTGTCTGAAAAGGAAGAGGCACACTCACTGGCAAAGAATGCTGCCACCGAGTTGCTACCAAGAAGGTATTCCATTCTCTGTAATGATTTTTTTGCCAGCAGTTAAGAATCTTATTTATAATAATTAGCAACAGCATTGTGATAGTTTAACCGAAAATAAGATGAGAGAAATTGCGATTGTTATATCCCCTTAGAGGTATAATGGGATACCCTGAAAATGGGAGACTACTCTTTGTCATCTCTCCATTGATCATACTCGGATGACACACGAGTTTCTGGTGGCTGGCGAACACCAACCATATTCCAATGACTGTTTGATACCCCTGACAGTGAGGGATTTGTTGACTGAACGCCCCACTTATAGCACAGAAAGAAATAGATATCGGTTTGAGGCTCGGGGAAAAGATGGCAGGTTCATCCTTGCCAATATCCTTGGACATGATGTGGCATGCAATGCTAGTGGCATTATCTAATTTATATCAGAAGCAGATATTCTTAATGCTATTTATCTTTTATAACAAATTAGTTTTCTTGTTTTATTTGAATATTCTTGCAATCTTTATTTACAATAAACGATATCGACGTCCATGACTTTCGATATCAGGATGCCAGAGAACTTCAAAGCAGTCCTTCAATCCATACATAAATACATTACACACATACATACATATTGACACAATATCCTACTATGAAACACAACATTGAGTATTGATTATTGGGCCTGAATTTTATAGAGTATCTACTTACCTACCTTTTTTTATATGGATTTTCATTTGTTTGTTTATTCATAAAATTTCTGGTAATCTTTTGTCTATTACTGACTTTACTTTTAATTTTTCCTCCCTTCGATGTGCTATGATGTGTTTTTCCTTAATATTGTCATGATAAATCTAAGGTTGTTTGACATATATTTGAAAAGGGACAGAACTTTATAGCTTCGTAAATCTTGATTTCTGGACACTGGCAGGAGTTCGAAGTTCTCGCAGAGAGCTGACTTTTGGCAGAAGTATTTATTGTAACACATAATTTTTATCTGAAATCTATATAGCCTTGGGTCTATTCTAAACTTCATGGATTAGAACAAGGAATGTTTTTGGATCATCCTCTGAAGTAAAAAAAAACATGATCTTTCTTAAGTTTTATTATTGTAAGATGTTTTGACTATGCCTAATATTTTTGGATTGTTCAAGTTATTTTAAAGTTTCCTAACGGTGTTCAAAATTGATTGTTTCATTGAAATCTGAAATGCAAAAAAGGAAAAAAAAAAAAACTGAATAATTAAGACTTAACACAATACATTGATATTGCGCAAAATATTAAAAGTCAAAGGGTGCAATGGAAATAGAGTTATAGAAGGCTCAAAACTGTAGATTTAACTGCTATAAAGCTTTTATAAAACTTTGGATTTGAGTAACAGAGTTTAAAGGAGGCTTTCCTCCTCTCATTTAAAAGCTAAAAAAAATACACATTTCTTAGGCTGGTTTTCAGATTTAGAGACCATAGAGCACATAAGTATTTTTGGGCAAATATAATCTTCTTAACATTAATTTTAGATTCCTATTTCTTTCATAAATTTCTATATGGAAGTTATTCAAGGAACATAGACATTTGCAATAAGTATTATAACCTATAGTTTCGTCAGCATTCTCTAAAGGTCGTTCATGATTGGTAGAGGAAAGGGACAGTGATAATGCCATAGACACTGACCATATATACATATGATCAGCACCCAAGCCCCTAGTTCACAATGACAGCGAGTTTTCTGTTACTACTAAAAAACTATCAAGCTTGAGCTAGTCTTGAATCCCTGTCCAACAGATGACCAGAGAAAGCCATTTGCAATAGGCTATCGCAAAAGAGATGCAAAGATGTTTGTGGATGTTCTCGGAAATATGAATATGAATTCACGCATGTATCTTTTTTTATCTCCATATATGTTAATCTCACTTTTGTTATTCACGAATAAAATCTTGTTTAGATCACTTATGCTATCAGTAAAACCATGTTTGAATACCTTTGATCTATAACCCTCTTTTGATCTTCACTACCTAATAATAGTATGATAACATACTAATTTAGTTATTTATCCTGTTGAGATAATTTTTATTTATAAATTTATTTCTTTATTTTTTTGTGTTCAAGGTCTTCCTGGTTTTAGAAGTATATTTTCCTTCATGAAAGAAGATATGTTGTGTTGAGCCATATTCTCATTCGACCGAAACGCTTATTACTTCCTACTAAACCACCTATTACTTCACCCTTTCACTATTCATAGAATCCCCCAGAACAATTGTACTTTTTTTTTTTAACTCGAAATCCTATTAACAATTCATTCACTGCTTCATTTTATGAATGACTAAAATGCTGACTTTAACGGAAAAAGTTACCATACTGCTGATCAAATGTAATTTACCTCAAAGTTCCTAAATCATTCATTTTTTTTTCTGACAAAAGCTTTAAATGAATAAGTAGATCCTGCTCTTTTCGTCCTTTCTTATAAAGAGAATAGGTAAACCATAATAGACTTAATAAATTGATGATAGATAACCTGAATTGAATGCACATTATTACTTCATGCTATCTCAGAATAATGAGAACAACCTCATAAAGATGAAACTCTAACGGTCTCATCATCTATTTTTGAAAGTGGTCGTTGGTAGCATTTAGCGAATTATCGCTGAGGATTTGGAGACAGAGCTTTTGATATTTTAATCAATTTAAATTCACTTAGAATAAACAACACTGATCAACAGTCTTAACATTTTATATCCTTTGATGAAAACTATAACAGTTTTCTCTCTGTATATAACGAAGATCAATGGGACCACACATGCCCTTTATGGCTGATTTGTAGTTAATTTCGCTGAGCTAGTTTGTTAAATGAATTTGGATCATGATGAGAAAAAACATGGGGGGAAAATGGTGTTTTATTAAGACTTAAGCCAAAATAGTAAAACTTTTTGGCTCTCATTACATATTTAAACCAGCTGCATTTGCGTTAACCAAAAACAGTTATAAGTGTATATCGTCACATGAATTTGAAAGGGAGTTACCTAATAATGAATTAACCTTTTATCTAATCTACGCTTAACTGCAATTAACATTTGCCGTTCATTTGGTTAAGACAAAAAGACAAAGGGATAATCTTCATCAGTGTTCGGAAGTGCTTTTATTGTTCAAAATATGTTAGAATTTATAGTTTTCAACAAGCGTATGTTTCTTACATTGAAGTTAAGTGTATAGGACGGAGTAATAATAGAGGTCAAAAGAAAAAAAAACATAATTAGTCATAATTAAAATATGGTCTCAAGTCGCTTACCTAAAACCTATCCGTTCCATCATCCATTATGTATCAAAATCTATCAGTAGTGTTTTTATATTTTTTTTTCTTTTTAAAAAAGTAAATTCAATTACTGAATGCAGCACCTATCGTCTTGAATCCTTCAGTGACATGGAGAATACTGAATGAACTCCACTTAAAGAAGAAGAAAAAATACCTTATCTTTTATCTATTTTGAGGATAATCTTTTCCAGAATGGTTCTTTCACAACCAAAATCCCATTATGCCAAATTTGTGAAGAACATCCCAAGGATCCTTTCTATGAACCCTCTGAAAGATTTTAAGGTTACGTGTTATGTGTCATTTTCATTAATTTAACAGATACAATATCCAACATTTCCCGCTGGGTCGAAAGATAAAACAGCATGGGTTGTGGTAGCCTATTGGAAACGCCGCTGCCTAGCAATCTTTTGAACCAGAGCTCGAAACATGCTCAATCTCGATAGCTTCTAGTAGTGCCTGCAACCTCACCCTTCTTGTGAACTAGGGGTTTAGGGGGTTTTAAAGGAACTTCGAAGGTATTCCTGCTGATCATCAGCAGACATTGTCTAGTCTTCCCTGGTCCTAGCTTGATTGAGCGCAGACACAGCCGTTATGGTATGTCTGAATACTGTAACTGACCTTTGCCACTAGTGCTGTGACAGCAGGTCATGGAACAATTGGTAAGTTATAAATACTGGTCTGAAAAGATTTTGAAAAAGCAACTTATGTTCAATCCCACAGTCCATGTGGAATATATAGAAATGGTGACTTATTTCTATGCCTCCATCTACATTCCTTGGGGAGGGGGAGGGTGAAGAATAAAAGAGAAAATAAGCAATGGCAGTACAAATATAGGTGTTTAACGAATAGAGTAGTGTTATAAATCCACTGATATATATGAAAATAAAGTACTTACAAGAATTTTGCATAAAAAAACAGTATGAACTAAGGAGAGGAAAATTGTATTCCCTTATCTTTGACATTATTTCATGATATTAAGATGCATGGAATGGACAAGTAAAATACTTATATTCTATTACTTTATTCCTTACGAATATGATGCTGAACTGTTCCGGCTTAGAGAAATTCTAATCATTGTATAGTTTTTATGGAACGTTTCTTTGGTTTTAAGAATGAAAAAAACTTTAATTTTTCTTCTATTGAACTTAGTTAAAGAATTAATACTTTTGGCATTGGTTCAGTTCTGACTAAATGAATGGATATCATCACATTTATTATTATTATTATTATTATTATTATTATTATTATTATTATTATTATTATTATTATTATTATTATTATTATTATTATTATTAGCAAAGCTACAACCTTAGTCGGAAAAGCAAGATGCTATAAGCTTAAAGGCTCCAACAGGGATAAATAGCCCACTGAGGAAAGGAAAAAAGAAAATAAATAAACGACATAATAAATAATGAAAAATTAAAATAAGAAATTTTAAAAAACATCAACAACGAGAATAATACTTTTATGATGAACAGGCTTACATAAGTCTGTTTATAGTTTAGATATCAAACATATATAAACTATAAAAAGACTTATGTAAGCCTGTTCAACATAAAAATATTTGCTGCGAGTTTGATCTTTTGAAGTTCCTCTGATTCAACTACCCGATTAGGAATATCAATCCAAAACTTCGTCACAGCTGGAATGAAACTTCTAGAATACTGTGTAGTATTGAGCCTCATGATGGAGAAGGCATGGCTATTAGAATTAACTTCTTACCTAGTATTACGAACCGGATGGAACTGTCCGGGAAGAGCTGGATGTAAATGATGGTCTGAATTATAAAAAATCTTCTGAAACATGCATAATGAACGGTGCCAGAGATTAATATCTAGGTAAAAAATAAGAAATTTAATAGAGCGTAAGTTCTTTTCCAACAAATTGAGATGAAAATCAGCATCTGAAGACCAAACAGGAGAACAATACTCGAAACAAGGGAAATTGAAAGAATTAAAAAACCCTTTTCAGATTAGATTGATCACCAACAATCTTGAGACTTTCTCAGTAAGCCAAATTTTTTTTGCAATTGAAAAAGACACAGACCTAATGTGTTTCTCAAAAGTAAATTTGCTGTCGAGAATCACACCTAAAATTTTAGGAAAAGTCATACAAATTTAATGAAACATTATCAGGATGTTGAGGAGCCACGGTCCTTGACTATCTTACAATTATGGTTTGAGTTTTTTTAGCATTGAACTTCCTTCCCCATAATTTGCACCATGCACTAATTTTAGCTATATCTCTATTAAGGGATTCAGCAACCTCAGATCTTCATTCAAGAGTTGGAATTGATGCATTAGAGTAACATCATCTGCATATGCAACAAGTTTGTTTTCTAGACCAAACCACATGTCATGTGTATAAAGTATAAAAATTAAGGGGCCAAGAACACTACCTTGATGAACACCAGATATCACATTCCCATACTCATTATGGTACCCATCAACAACTCTAAGTGATCCATTACTTAAAAATTCAATAATGACCCACCCACTCAAAACTGTTTAGTTTGAAAACAAGGGTATCATGATTAACACGTTCATAGGCAGCACTAAAATCAAGGCCAATCATACGAACTTCCTGACCCCAATCAAGAGATTTCAGTACATTATTGTAGATTGTAAGAAAGGCATCACATGCTCAAAAGCGTTTACAAAAACCAAATAGCAAACTACGGAGCTGATGATTTCCTTCAGCAAACCTGTTAAGACGTTTTGCCAGAAGACGTTCAAACACTTCAGATAATATGGGAGTTATGGCAATTGGGTGGTAATCAGTAGGTCTTGAGCAACCACAATCACATTGATAATGTGGAGTAACATTACAAATTCTTCAACAAGTGCTAAATTAGTTATAATATATAGATTGCTGAAGTAAAGGACTGTAAATGTTTTTTAAAATAGCTACAACCTCTATTTGGTCTAATTTAGAATTTTCTCGATGGATGAGTGTTTTTACATACTTATACAGGAACAATAAGTATTCATTATGTATTTCACTCATATATAATTCAAACTGTGTGTTTTATACGTTTCAGTTGCACAAAATATAAATAATCAAGGCAACAAAAGATTCCGTCATTCAGATCCGTATGTATGTCAAGAAAAAAGTTAACAGAAAGATTGTTAATATTTTCTCTCAAAAGTTTTTGGTGACATGAACAGAATCTTCATCTGTTTCCCCTTTCCGTAAAGCAATCCCTCTTTTTTTTTAGAACAAATACTAACTTCTGTCTCAAGAAAAGCCCAAACATGTCCGCGATAGACTCATTGCTGGAACTATTTTTATTAATAGATTTATGAAATATTTAGTTATGAAATGTAATTAATTTGCATATTTGTTTAATCTCTCATAAAGGCTGGTGTCTCAAACATATATATTATAATATAGTGATTTTGGAAAGGATATAAAAGTATCTTTGTAAAGCAAACAAACTACAACGGACCATTTATTATCTAAAGGCTGATATCGCTATAAATTGTCATGAACTCTGATTGGAATTCAAATCAAACATCCATGTGATGTTTGGATTATATATTCGATAAATGCCTTGTTTTTTTAGGTCTGTATTTACCAAATGGTGTCTAAGAGGCTGAAACATGAAAAGGATTTAATTCAGTTCTCTATAACTTCTGTTTTTTTATCATTACTTTCTTTCCGAAATTTTAACATGTAAACAAATTTGTTCCATTGTTTTTCAGTTAGATAAGAAAACAAATTATTTGAATGCTCTCCTGAAAGATTTGATTTGTCTAAATTGGGCTGTCAATAAAGGGAAGTTTTTCGTTTGCTGGATAGATTTCAAATCTACTCAACAAGCATACAAAAGTAGATTCTAATTGCATTGTTCAACGTTTAATGAAATATATAGTATAATGAGTTGAAAAAATATTGTTAGCTA
>NW_027171756.1:70000-75000 GCF_036898095.1 Palaemon carinicauda | reverse complement strand
TAATAATAATGATAATAATAATAATAATAATAATAATGAGTTTTAAAAGATGACAATACTGGCCTTAGTGGTATATTTGCCTTATGTATTTTTGGAAGGCCATACATAATTCCTGGATTAGATCCGCTGCTATATAATGTTTTGTACTCTATTTCATTAATGTTTTCCTGGTTTAATAATTTCTTTAAGAATCTATTTAATCTGTCTTCTAACAAAAGGGTATTTTTAAAAGGGTCTTGATATGTTAATTTTTCAAATGTGAAAGGGTCATTGAGAATGGAGTCCATTTTCGTAAGGTAGTCTTGTTTGTTCATAATGACCACGCCTCTTCCTTTGTCCGGTTTACATATTATTATGTTTTTATCCTTTTTCAAGTTTTTCAGAATTTTGAGATCCGACTCTGTTATTATATCAAAGCTTACCATCTCAGATTGTTTGAAAAATTTAAGGGTGTTAGACATTAATGTTTTTAAGTCTGTTATAAGGTCACCAGGATGAAATTTGTCAACAATTGGATAATTCATAAGTTTACAATACATGGATTCTAAAGAGAAAGAAAATTTGAATTTTGATACCCTTGGAGATAGACAATGTTCCAGTCCAAAGGATAACAACCATTTCTCCTTATTGGAAAAGGATCTGTTTGACAGGTTTGTAATTACACAATGAGAGTCTAAACAAGGTGGTTTGTAAAATGCCCCTAAATTATACAATTTTCGTGCATGATTAACAGATATTTGGTACTTAAATTTATCTACATTTTTATGAATATTATGTAATATATGATTGAAATCAATAAAAGATAACAAATTTTTTACAGTTTCATAACATCTCATTAAATTTAATTTGTGTCTTTCAACTATTTTCCTCTTCTGGTCGAGCTCCTTTAATATCAAAGTTTTTTGCCATTTTCTGTAGAAGTCCTTCCGTTGTAATTCTCTTCTATGTAGCTTAAATCTCGCAAATTTCGGGATGACGTTATAGAGCTGACATCTTTCCAGAAACGTAACGTCAAGTTTTGCCTTCTCCCACTTCTTCAGCTGGCTCTCCCATTGTCGTACTTGGATCCAGGCGTTCCTGTTATAGCGGCGAATGATAATATCCGATACTGAGCGGTTGGAAGGGAACCTCAGTTTAATAAGGAACTGGAGAATTACGACAACGCCAAACATTCTTAAATTTATTTCCGTCACCAACAAATAACAACGTTTCAAACATCTCTGTGTTCATAATCATGTTCCTGGGTAAAAGAAAGTAAAACAATAAAGAGCAAACTGTACATAAATATTGTGAACAAACAAATAAATTCTAAGTTAGAATGGGAAAAGGCATAATTAGGCAATCTTCAAAGGAAAGCTAGAAATTTCTTGATTAAGTTGTGGCTTTTTAGATTTTATAAACATTGACTCTGCTATTCTTATTTCATTTTCATATGAGCCTCTGTATATTATTGAAAAGTTGTCCAAAGAGAATGAACACTTACAATCCATTTCGCAATGGTCTCGTATGCTGGACTGTAAAGGTTTGGACAAGGCTCTGCCAGTTCGGCTGCTAATTCCCTTGTGATCTTGGTAGCGAGAAAAAACGCATTTTTTCGTGGAGCCAATGTAAGCTAATTGGCAATTTGGACAGTTAATTATGCCTTTTCCCATTCTAACTTGGAATTTATTTGTTTGTTTACAATATTTATGTACAGTTTGCTCTTTATTGTTTTACTTTCTTTTACCCAGGAACATGATTATGAACACAGAGATGTTTGAAACGTTGTTATTTGTTGGTGACGGAAATAAATTTAAGAATGTTTGGCGTTGTCGTAATTCTCCAGTTCCTTATTAAACTGAGGTTCCCTTCCACTCGCTCAGTATCGGATATTATCATTCGCCGCTATAACAGGAACGCCTGGATCCAAGTACGACAATGGGAGAGCCAGCTGAAGAAGTGGGAGAAGGCAAAACTTGACGTTACGTTTCTGGAAAGATGTCAGCTCTATAACGTCATCCCGAAATTTGCGAGATTTAAGCTACATAGAAGAGAATTACAACGGAAGGACTTCTACAGAAAATGGCAAAAAACTTTGATATTAAAGGAGCTCGACCAGAAGAGGAAAATAGTTGAAAGACACAAATTAAATTTAATGAGATGTTATGAAACTGTAAAAAATGTGTTATCTTTTATTGATTTCAATCATATATTACATTATATTCATAAAAATGTAGACAAATTTAAGTACCAAATATCTGTTAATCATGCACGAAAATTGTATAATTTAGGGGCATTTTACAAACCACCTTGTTTAGACTCTCATTGTGTAATTACAAACCTGTCAAACAGATCCTTTTCCAATAAGGAGAAATGGTTGTTATCCTTTGGACTGGAACATTGTCTATCTCCAAGGGTATCAAAATTCAAATTTTCTTTCTCTTTAGAATCCATGTATTGTAAACTTATGAATTATCCAATTGTTGACAAATTTCATCCTGGTGACCTTATAACAGACTTAAAAACATTAATGTCTAACACCCTTAAATTTTTCAAACAATCTGAGAAGGTAAGCTTTGATATGATAACAGAGTCGGATCTCAAAATTCTGAAAAACTTGAAAAAGGATAAAAACATAATAATATGTAAACCGGACAAAGGAAGAGGCGTGGTCATTATGAACAAACAAGACTACCTTACGAAAATGGACTCCATTCTCAATGACCCTTTCACATTTGAAAAATTAACATATCAAGACCCTTTTAAAAATACCCTTTTGTTAGAAGACAGATTAAATAGATTTTTAAAGAAATTATTAAACCAGAAAAACATTAATGAAATAGAGTACAAAACATTATATAGCAGCGGATCTAATCCAGGAATTATGTATGGCCTTCCAAAAATACATAAGGCAAATATACCACTAAGGCCAGTATTGTCATCTTTTAAAACTCACAATTATGAATTAGCAAAATTCATAATTCCCGGAATAAACAAATATGCTAAAAATGAATACTCCCTGGAAAACACCTATGAATTTTTTAATGACATTAAAGATACCCCAATAAGTGAAGAAAACTATATTGTAAGTTTAGATATAACGTCCCTATATAGGAATGTACCGGTTCAGGAAACTATTAATATAATTACAAATCTCATTTATGATAATAACGACAACTTCAGAGGTTTGAATGAAAATGATTTCAGAAAGCTTTTAGATTTAACCGTTAATAACACCTACTTTTTATTTAATGGAAATTACTACAAACAAAAAGAGGGTTTAGCAATGGGTTCACCTTTATCTGCCACTCTAGCAAATATTTTTCTTTGTTATCATGAAGAAAAATGGTTAAATAATTGTCCATCAGATTTTAAGCCATTTTACTACAGACGATACGTAGATGATACATTTATAATATTGAAAAAGAAGGAAGATGCGGAAAACTTTTTGAATTACATGAATTCACAACATCCAAAAATCAAATCTACGATAGAAAAAGAACAGGATAATCAAATCCCCTTTTTAGATATTTTAATAAAAAAATCAAATAACGGTATAGACACCAACATTTACAGAAAACCTTCTCACACAGGACTCGGAGTTAATTTTTTGAGTAGATGCTATGCCAATTTCAAGTTAAACACATTTAGCACAATGTTTTACCGAGCGTTTAGATTAACGTCATCTTTTGAAAATTTTCATAGGGAAATATGTTTCCTGGAGAAATTCTTTTCCAACAATGGTTTCCCATCCAAAATATTCTATTACAAACTCAGAACTTTCCTTAACAGTATATTTTGTCCTAAACCAAAGAAATTTGGTCCAAAAAAAGTTGAACTCTTCATAAAATTACCTTATTTTAATGATGAAACAAACAAATATATTAAAATCAGAATACATGAAATTCTGAGTAAATACCTACCACAAATTAAACCGAATTTAATATTCTATAATTACTCCAAAATAAAAAGTTTTGTTAACCATAAAGAAAAGCTGCAAAAGACCTTTGAATCAATGGTGGTTTACCTGTTTAACTGTCCAAATTGCCAATTAGCTTACATTGGCTCCACGAAAAAATGCGTTTTTTCTCGCTACCAAGATCACAAGGGAATTAGCAGCCGAACTGGCAGAGCCTTGTCCAAACCTTTACAGTCCAGCATACGAGACCATTGCGAAATGGATTGTAAGTGTTCATTCTCTTTGGACAACTTTTCAATAATATACAGAGGCTCATATGAAAATGAAATAAGAATAGCAGAGTCAATGTTTATAAAATCTAAAAAGCCACAACTTAATCAAGAAATTTCTAGCTTTCCTTTGAAGATTGCCTAATTATGCCTTTTCCCATTCTAACTTAGAATTTATTTGTTTGTTCACAATATTTATGTACAGTTTGCTCTTTATTGTTTTACTTTCTTTTACCCAGGAACATGATTATGAACACAGAGATGTTTGAAACGTTGTTATTTGTTGGTGACGGAAATAAATTTAAGAATGTTTGGCGTTGTCGTAATTCTCCAGTTCCTTATTAAACTGAGGTTCCCTTCCACCCGCTCAGTATCGGATATTATCATTCGCCGCTATAACAGGAACGCCTGGATCCAAGTACGACAATGGGAGAGCCAGCTGAAGAAGTGGGAGAAGGCAAAACTTGACGTTACGTTTCTGGAAAGATGTCAGCTCTATAACGTCATCCCGAAATTTGCGAGATTTAAGCTACATAGAAGAGAATTACAACGGAAGGACTTCTACAGAAAATGGCAAAAAACTTTGATATTAAAGGAGCTCGACCAGAAGAGGAAAATAGTTGAAAGACACAAATTAAATTTAATGAGATGTTATGAAACTGTAATAAATGTGTTATCTTTTATTGATTTCAATCATATATTACATTATATTCATAAAAATGTAGATAAATTTTAGTACCAAATATCTGTTAATCATGCACGAAAATTGTATAATTTAGGGGCATTTTACAAACCACCTTGTTTAGACTCTCATTGTGTAATTACAAACCTGT
>NW_027171755.1:115000-120000 GCF_036898095.1 Palaemon carinicauda | reverse complement strand
ATAAAAATAATAATAATAATAATAATAATTTTTTAATCAATAATAATAATAATAATAATAATAATAAAACAATAACAATAATTATAATAATAATAATCATAATAATAATAATAATAATTTTGAAAATAATAATAATAATAATAATAATAATAATAATAATAACAATAATAATAATAATAATAATAATAATAATAATAATAATAATAATAATAATAATAATAATAATGTTGTGGCAGACGTGGCTGAGTGGTTAGAGCGCTCGCCTTGTGAATCCCGGGATCAACGATCAGCGTGAGTTCGAGTCCCCACCGCGGCCGTGATCCCTTGGGTAAGGATCTTTACCATGATTACCCCAGTGCACTCAGCTGTAAAATGAGTACCTGCCATTGAGTGGTAGGGACCAGCTATGGGTCAAATAGTAAACTCAGAAATGATGAATACAAATGAAGAAATCAACCACAACGACGTGAATGGAACTCCTAGAAATAGAAGGGCTTCGTCCGGCAGTCAGGTATACAACTCAAGGATAAATGAGGATGGTCAGGTACCTGGTGGTCGTCATCAAGAAACTGACCTAAATAGAGATCACGACGAAGAACCAACAGGAGCTACAACAGGAATGCATCAAAGGAAGAAATGGACAAGAGAAGAAAATAAAGAGGTATGGCGATGCTATCTGCAGTCTGATCCAACAGAGAGAGGGTTTCGGAAGAGAATGCACAACATCTGGCAGCTTAGAAACAACTCCCCACTGACTGAGCAGAGATTGGCAGACCAACTACAAAATATAAAGAAGAAAAACTGGTTAACTGCAATTGAAAGAGAAGAACTAGAAAGAGAAAGAGAGCCGAGAGAAGTAATACCGGAACAGAGAGAAGAAATAGCAACACCAAATGAAAACTCCAGCATTACATCAGCTAATGGTATGAGAATAACTCTAGAGACGGAAAATGAAAGAATGTTAGAACATCTCAACAAAATAAGACAGTGGATGGAAAACGACGGTGAAAGGATAAGAATACCAGCCCTAAAAGCCTACAACCAGAAAAAATTGAAAGAGAAAACGAAAGAAGTCAACGAAATGCTAAGACTAGTCCAGACCAGGAACATTACGGAAGTAAATAACCTTGCATATGCCGGAGCAAGGATGGTTGTCGAGCTCATGGAGATAAGAATACCAACTCTGGAATCCAATGAGCGAAGTCAAAATGTAAGACAGCCTCCCTGGAAAAGGAGATTGGAAGGACAAATAACAGAGATGAGGGCTGACTTGAGTAAGCTGAAAGATATGGCAGAAAACAAATTGAGAAACCAAAAAATACGCGCAAAATTGAATGATGTATACAAAGTACAAGAGAAAGGCTTGAATAATATCATTGAAGATCTAAAACAAAGAATAAAGGCTAAGGCTCATAAAATCCAGAGATATGTAAACAGAAATAAAGGATATCAGCAGAATAAACTCTTCCAAACAAATCAAAAACGCCTATACAGCCAACTAAAAGGCGAAGATAACCATCAAGAGAGCCCAGAAGCTGAACCATCTAAGAGACTCTGGGAAGGCATATGGAATAACCCAGTAGTCCACAATAAACACGCAGAGTGGCTACAGGACATCAAAAGGGAAGAAAATGGAAGGGTTAAGCAAATATGCGCTGATATCACAACTGAGGTTGTAAGAAAACAGCTTAGGAAAATTCCGAACTGGAAAGCATCGGGCCCCGATGAAGTTCATGGTTACTGGCTCAAAAACTTCAGAGCCATACATGAGAGAATGGCTGAACAACTCCAGCATTGTATCCAGTACCACCAAGCACCTCAATGGATGACCACAGGCAGGACTTGTCTAATACAAAAAGACAAAAGTAAAGGTAATATACCAAGCAACTACCGACCAATTACCTGCCTACCAATAATGTGGAAGCTCCTAACAGGCATTATCAGCGAACGGCTGTACATCTACCTAGAGGAAACAAATACCATTCCCAGCCAGCAAAAAGGATGTAGGAAGAAATGCAGAGGCACAAAGGACCAGCTCCTCATTGACAAAATGGTAATGACAAACAGCAAGAGAAGGAAAACCAACCTTAGCATGGCATGGATAGATTACAAAAAAGCCTTCGACATGATACCACACTCATGGCTGATAGAATGCTTGAATATATATGGTGCTGAGGAGAACACCATCACCTTCCTCCGGAATACAATGCAAAACTGGAAGACAGTGCTTACATGCTCTGGAAAACAGCTTGCCGACGTAAATATCAGGAGAGGAATCTTCCAAGGGGACTCTCTATCTCCACTACTCTTCATAGTAGCTATGATCCCCATGTCAAGAGTGCTAGAGAAGATTGAAGTCGGGTATCAACTCAAGAAAGGAGGCAGCAGAATTAACCATCTAATGTTCATGGATGACATAAAGCTGTTCGGGAAAAATGCTGAGGAAATCGACATGCTAATCCAGACTGTTAGAATTGTGTCAGGAGACATCAAGATGGAGTTTGGGATAGAAAAATGTGCTCTAGTTAGCATGGAGAAAGGAAAAGTAACAAGAACTGAAGGGATTAAGCTACCTGATGGAAATGTCATCAAAGATATAGATGAAACAGGCTACAAATACCTCGGTATAATGGAAGGAGAAACAATAAAACACAATGAAATGAAGGAAATGATAAGAAACGAATACTCAAAGAGAATGAAAGCTATACTCAAGTCAAAGCTCAACTCTGGAAACATGGTGAAGGCCATAAATACTTGGGCAGTGCCAGTAGTCCGGTACAGCGCTGGAATAGTGGAGTGGAAGAAGTCAGAGCTTCGCAATATAGATAGAAAAACAAGGAAGGTATTGACTATGTATCAAGCTCTACATCCAAGAGCCAACGTCAACAGGCTGTATATACCTAGAAGTGAAGGAGGAAAAGGTCTAATAAGCATAGAAGACTGCGTCAACATCGAATGCAGAGCGTTAGGCCAATACATAAAGAACAGTGATGACGAATGGCTAAAGAATGTATGGGATGAAGGCTTAATAAAGGAAGATGAAAATCCAGAAGTATACAGAGAAAGGACAGGAAAGAAGAGATTAGAAGAATGGCTGAGCAAACCAATGCATGGGCAATTCATGAGACAGACTGGAGAATTAGCCACTAAAGAATCATGGCAGTGGCTACAAAGAGGAGAACTGAAGAGTGAGACAGAAGGAATGATAATGGCCGCTCAAGATCAGGCCCTTAGGACAAGTTATATTCAGAGAGCAATAGACGGAACAAACATCTCGTCAAAGTGCAGAAAATGTATGGAAAAAGAAGAAACTATAAATCACATTGCCAGTGAATGCTCAGCACTTGCTCAAAACCAATACAAGAAACGGCATGATACGGTGGCTAAGGCTCTCCATTGGAGTCTGTGCAGAAAACATCAAATACCAGGCAGCAGCAAATGGTATGAGCACCAGCCACAAGCCGTAGTAGAGAATGACCAGGCGAAGATACTCTGGGACTACGGCATCAGGACGGACAGGGTGATACAAGCACATCGACCAGATGTTACTCTGGTCGACAAATCAAAAAATAAGGTATCTCTCATAGATGTTGCTGTGCCGTGGGACTCAAGAGTGGAGGAAAAAGGAAGAGAGAAAATAGAAAAGTATCAAGATCTGAAACTGGAATTGAGGAGGCTATGGAACATGGAAGTGGAAGTAGTGCCCATAATCATAGGAGCACTCGGGACAATCCCAAAGTCTCTGAAAAGGAACTTGGAAAATGTAGGATCGGACATAGCACCAGGATTGGTTCAGAAAAGTGTGCTACTTGAAACAGCACACATAATAAGAAGAGTGATGGACTCCTAAGGTAACTGGATGTGACCTGGAATCCCACACTATAAAATTACCAGTCAGTGATGACTGTGAATAGCAAAAAAAAAAAAAAAAAAAAAAAAAAATAATAATAATAATGTTAATAATAACAATAACGATAATAATATTAAAAATAATAATATAATAATAATAATAATAATAATAATAAAAATAATAATAATAATAATAATGATAACGTGGCAGCCGTGGCTGAGTGGTTAGAGCGTTCGCCTTGTGAATCCCGGGAACAACAACAACGATCAGCGTAAGTTCGAGTCCCCACCGCGGCCGTGATCCCTTGGGTAAGGATCTTTACCATGATTACCCCAGTGCACTCAGCTGTAAAATGAGTACCTGCCAATGATTGGTAGGGACCAGCTATGGGTTAAATAGTAAACTCAGAAATGATGAATACAAAATGAAGAAATCAACCACAACGACGTGAATGGAACTCCTAGAAATAGAAGGGCTTCGTCCGGCAGTCAGGTATATAACTCAAGGATAAATGAGGATGGTCAGGTACCTGATTGTCGTCATCAAGAAAACTGACCTAAAAATAGAGACCACGAAGAAGAACCAACCAACGGGCAGTACTTCCGCTTCCATGTTCCGTAGCCTCCATGTTCCGTGGCCTCCTGGTTCAGAAAAAAGTGTGTACTACTTGGAACAGTACACATAATAAGGAGAGTGATGGACTCCTAAGGTAACTGGATGTGACCTGGATTCCCACACTATAAAATTACGAGTCAGTGATGACTGTGAACAGCAAAAAAAAAAAAAAAAAAAAAAAAAAAAAAAAAAAAAAAAATAATGATAACAATAATAATAATAATAATAATAATAATAATAATAATAATAATAATAATAATAATAATAATAATAATAATAATAATAAAATTAATGATAATAATGATAATAATACTATTAATAATAATAGTAATAATTTTAATATTAATAATAATAATAATAATAATAATAATAATTATAAAAAATAAGAATAATAATAATAATAATATTAATAATAATAATAATAATAATAATAATAATAATAATAATAATAATAATAATAATAATGATAATAATAATAATAATAATAATAATAATAATAATAAAAATAATAATAATAATAATAACAATAAAAATA
>NW_027171755.1:42500-50000 GCF_036898095.1 Palaemon carinicauda | reverse complement strand
GTTAAAGATAACTACTAACTACCTAATTTTCTGAATATTCCGAGCCAAACAACTCTACGAAGTAACCTCGAAGTCACTGTTGGAAGGGAAAAGCAGCCCAACACCAACCGTCAAGAAGTGATTACTCTCCTTCACCTCACCTTACCTTGGGACATTTTACCGGTTCTATTTGTCGTCGTAGTGCTGGACTTTTTCTAAATTACTCTACAACGATGGGACTCATTGTGTTTAGTGCTACGAAAACCGAGTGTAAAACTATGAAGAACTAAATTAACTCTACACCTCGTCTGATGAATGTGGAGGCGACCAGCAGCAAAGGCTATGGAATTATCATACCCTTGCTCTTATTCATCCTATGAAGTCATTATAAGGTGGGTCATTGTATTGATTGGCACAATAGTAGTGGCATTTCTTGGTGACTTTTATCATCCTCAAGTCAAAAAATAAATAAAGCCTTGAACTCAGTAATTGAAAATCGCTCTTGAAACTAGGTTTGTTTATAGGCTACTCTAATTAAAATTATCAATTGTCGACCTTGAATTGCTTGTTAATTGAAATTCGGTCTTTTAACGTATATTCTTAAGTGATGCCCTCATCGCATATATTTCATTTGTTAATTAGGTCAAAATATTGAAATGGTTGGCTTTTGATTTGCAATTCTGGGATTTAATATTAAATTTATATTAGTTTTGGAGGTGAATTAAACTTTTTGATTTACCTTTATATATTGTAAACAATTTTAGTGTAGTCAAAAATTATATTAATATTTTCATTTAAACAATTCTATACAAATTCTGGTTTTCAATTTGAATTGAGTGGTTAAAGATTTACCTATCTTTTAGGTCTGGCTCAAGGTGGAGTGGAAAGCTTGGGACAGGAGTACATCTGCCAATGCTTCTAGGTTTGCTTTACCAGAAGCAATCGCTACTCCAAGTGAACTAGCATCAACTGACAACCAACTATATATAATAAATTTGTCAAGATTATTTAAAATCTACAGATGTTAGTTTCTGTATTACAAATAAATATTTTGTTATAACACGGTCGTTTGTCCTAAGTCATTTTTTCTGCTCATGGCGACCGTGACAGGATTGAGGATGTTGGTTGTTAAGAGTTGCTGCTGGTTCGCTTCCAAGCTAGTCAGACGAGGTGTAATTTATCATTTATATTTCCTTGGTTAAATTTTAAGATTACGTATATTTCCATTGCCGTTTTGACTTTATTAGGCTTTATATTCTTACTGAAACTGGTATCAAGATGACTGAGTTATTGATTAAATCACGAAAATATGTTAGAAAGTCCGTTACTGAAATTTACAATAAGAATGATCAGTTTTCATCATATAGTGATATTGAACGTTCTACACTAAAACTGAGGCTTGAAGAGCATTTCACGAAATTATCTGACTTAGATTCTAAAATACAAAATTCAAAGTTTTCTACTGAATGTGATGAAGCTGCTTTGTTAGTTGAGCTTGATGCATGTGAACAGTACAAAACTAAAATTCAAGAGAGCATCTCTACTTTACAAAATTTACCTCAGGTTCGGCATCTGCCTATAGATAATCAGTCACATCAGTCCTTGTTAAAGAGTCCTCATGCTCCTTTACCAACCTTCAATAGTACTGAAGGCGAAGATCTTGGGAAGTTTTTTGTAGAATTTGAACAAACCCTTTCAAAGTTTAAGTTCCCAGAATATGATAAGTTATTGTTGTTAAAACAGCAGGTAAAGGGAAGAGCTCTTACATTAATTAACACTTTGGATGTTCAAAGTCAGAGTTATGCTGATGCAAAAGCTTTGCTAGAGAAGGCTTTAGGCTCAAGAGAAGTTCAAATTTTTAATACCATAAAGCAAATATCTTCAATAAAACTTTCAGATGATGATGATCCTTTTGAATATATTGGGAAAGTAAGCAATTTAGTAGCAAGCGTTAAGACCTTAAATATTGATGTTGACATGTTTCTTCAGTTTTTCTTCTGGAATGGTTTAAATGAGAAATTTAAGTGTCATATGACTGCCATAACTAACAAAATTAGGCCATCTCTTGCAGAGATTAGGGATAATTTCTTTGATGCTAGTGAGAGATATTTACAAGGTAAAAAATGTAAGAAAGTAGAGAAACATAAGTCTGACACTACTAGCTTTGCTGCGAAGGTTTCTTTTGACTCTAAAGTAGGTAAATGCAGCATTTGTAGTAGATTAGGCAAAGATCCAAGTCATTTTTTGAGTAAATGTCCTAACTTTGTTTCTAGCAAAGATAAAAGAACAAAATTGGAGGAACTGGGTGCTTGCTCAAAGTGTGGCTATCCAAGTCATATATTATCAGAATGCAGATTCAGATTTAATTCCAAATGTAAAGGCTGCAAAGGCTGGCATATGTCATTTTTGTGTCCCGATGAAAAAGGTGCTACCAGTATTAAAGAAAATCCAAATTCCGAAAAGAAAAAAGGTAAAGCCAGTAACAGTACAGATAGAGTTAGAAACTCTGAGAGTGGTAATGGAGATGTTGTTGGTAGTTCAAGCAGTAGTGTTGCTGCTATAACTGAAGTTTTAAATTGTGAGGTTGAGGGATATACAATTTTGCCAACTTTTAATATTTCAATTAAAGGTACCAATCTCAGGGTCCTTAAAGACACTGGATGTCAAGCAAATTACATTGAAGAAAATTTGGCTCAAGATTTAAATTTGAAAGTTGTAAATAATGGAGTTTCTTTAACCATTAATGGTATTAATTCCTCTAAGAGTTATAAGACTAAACAAGTTGAAATTGAGTTGCCAATTGGTAGCAATAGTTACATTGTATATGCATTTTGTCTTCCCTCAATTGATGTTTCATTGCAGTTACCTGGGCTAAATGAAGTAGTCAGTGGGTTTGTTTCAAAGGGATACAAGCTAGCAGATCGGGGATTGTTAAATTCTACAGACAGGATAGACAATATTAAATTTATATTAGGATCAGAGTCCTTGCATTGTATCCCTGAAAAGGATATAGTATTTGGGAAATCCAATGACTCCATTTATTCTGTTACATGCTTGGGTATATTATTAAAGGGAGACATAAATAAATTAAAGAGCAATTTAAGATTCTTGAAGCCTTGTTCTTCCATGAAGTCGAATGTGCAACATATGTTAAAAGCTGTAAATGTACTTCCAACAGGGACGAAAGAGAACGTTTCAGTAGAATCTTCATATTTAAATGAATTGGAGACTTCTAATACATATGAGTTGTTTGATGATGATGGTCAGATAATAGAATCTGAGTTGAATAGGGCTACAAATGAATGCTTAGAACTCTCTTGTAAATATTATGTTGGGGAAGACAGAGGTCAATATCATGAAGATAATGTAGAACTGAATGACAGGCTTATAGAGTATGCTTTAGAAGAAACCCATAGGACTGCTGATGGAAGATTGTGTATGCCACTGTTATGGAACCCGAAAGTTAGTCATCTACTAGGCCGCAACTACAATTTAGCCAAATCAGGGTTGAAAACCCTTACATCTAAATTAGAAAAATTACCTGATAAGTTAGCCTTAGTAAATGACACCTTTAAGGCTCAGGAGACATTAGGCATCATAGAAAGAATTGATAATATTGAGGATTTTATGGATACTCATCCTGAACATAGTTTCATGCCTTTCATGGGGGTCTTTAAACCAGAGAGGGATACCACTAAATGCCGTGTAGTTTTTCTTTCTAATTTGTATGAAAAAAGTTCTAAATTCCCAACTGCAGTTAGTCACAACATGGCAATATTTCCTGGGCCTTCATTAAACCAAAAGTTAGCCTCCGCTCTCCTACAGTTAAGATTTGGTAAGTTTTTATTATGCTTTGATCTTGAAAAGGCATTCAATAAAATTGCTTTGCCAGAAAGGGATCAAAATAGGCTACTGTTTCTTTGGTATAGAAATATTGAGAAAGCAGATTATTCATTAGTAGGGTATAAATGTTCTAGGTTAAGTTTCGGATTGAGGTGTAGTCCCACAATTCTCATGTTGGCCCTCTTTAAAATTTTGATATTGGATGAAGCGCCGGACTCCAAAATAAACAGGATGAAGTCTCTTGTATATCAACTAATGTATATGGACAATGGGGCATACATTACAGATGAGGAAGCTGATCTTAAGTGGGCATATTCTGTGCTTCCTGATATATTCTTACCTTATAGATTTAACTTGCAACAGTTTGCAACAAATTGTTCATCTCTACAAGAGAATATTGATGATTATTTTGATAAAGTGACTTCTGACCCTATTAAACTGCTAGGTCTTCAGTGGCATCGTTCCACTGATAAGATTTCTACCAAGGCAATCATTTTAGATATTTCAGCAAACACTAAGAGACTTATTTTGAAGTCTATTGATAGTCATTTTGATGTATACAATTTTAATGCTCCCCTTCTGAACAGAGCAAAGCTATTTTTGCACGATTTGCAAGTTCAAAGAAATTTGGGATGGGATGATACCTTGACAGACTCTCAAGTGAGGGAGTGGCGTTGTATTGCCAGGCAGGCAAACTCTGCTCCACCAGTTATGTTGGACAGAAATGTTGGAAATAGGGAGGATTTATATGATCTTGTAGGATTTGCCGACAGTAGTAAGGTCATGTTTGGTTGCGTCATTTACCTTCTTAACTTGAATACAAATGTTGTTTCTTTCGTAATGTCAAAATCGAAGATTGTCAACAAACGATTGGAGTCAAAATCCATTCCGTCTCTTGAGCTTCAAGCATTGTCTTTGGGTACAGAGTGCTTAATTGATTTATATCAAGATATTGCTGGAGATCGGTGCATTGAAGCTATAAAGATTAATAAATTGCGAATGTACTCTGACAGTCTGGTTACGGTTAGCTGGGTCAACTCGTATGTACATAAGTTGGATAAAATGCAGAAACGCTCAGTGTTTGTTCTTAATAGACTAGAACATATTGCTAACTTGTGTGAGGCACATCAGGTGGAGTTTTCTTTTGTTTCGGGTGTACAGAACCCAGCAGACTGTGTAACTAGACCTGTTTCTCATAATCAGTTAACCAAGACTAATTTTATCACGGGACCAGATTTTTTGACTGATGCATTAGATAACACTATTAGTAGAGATATTCTTACAGTACTGGTTCCAGACCCAGATTATTCTGAAAGGGTAGAAAAGTTTGCAGGATATGTTGAAATTCAAGGCACTGATCATTCTCAATTAATTCCTCCTGAAAAAGTATCTAGTTTTGGTAAACTGGTTAATATTAATGTTTTAGTGTTAAAGATTGTGAATTGTCTGAAAACCTCCTTAGTTCGCAAACATCCAGACAAGTATTCTCATTTGTTTCTTTACTCTGCTGATTTTAACTATTACAGGGAGGCATATCATAGAGTAATTCTGTTGGACCAGAGAAGTCAGTTTCCTGGGATTTTTGAGTACTTTAATTCTGGTTCAAAGAAATTAAGTGACATTCCACCTTTGGTTTCTCAGTTAAATGTATATCAAGATAACAAAGGGTTGCTGAGAGTAAAAAGTAAGTGTGACAGAATTAAGAAAATTAGAAAATACAGGGAGTATGGTTTTCCCCTGCTGATGTCAAAGTGTAGCCCATTAGTTCCTTTGTTAATTAGGCACACACATCTTCGCTTACATCATGCAGGATGTTATTCTGTTATACAAGAAATTAGGAAAACTGTTTGGATTCCCCATATATTTTCTTTAGTAAAGAAGTATATAAGGGCCTGTATTGGATGCAAAAGGTTCAGGGAAAGACCTATTAAATTGAACCAAAGTTCTTATCGTGAGGTTAGAATTGATCCACCAAATGTCCCATTCCGTAATATTTACATTGATCATATGGGACCCTTTTATGTTAAGGTGAACAATTCCAAAGAAAAGGTATGGATCCTTGTAATTAGTTGCATGTGGTCAAGAGCGGTAAATCTAAAGCTGTGTGATAGTCTCTCGGTTGAGGATTTGCTAAGAGCCTTGCAGCTCCACATTTATCAATTTGGAATGCCTGAGTATATTGTCTCTGATTTGGGAACTCAAATGACTGCTGGATCCAATATTATAGACACCTTTCTTTCTGATTTTGAAACTAAAGATTTTCTGAGAAGGCATAATATGAATGAGATCAAATTTGACCACTATTATAAGGGTAATAGTGAACTTGGGGGATTAGTTGAAATCTGCGTTAAGCTGTCTAAAAGACTGATACAAGGAGCTATTGGTAAAAACATTTTACCATACAAGGATTTTGAGTTTATTGTATCCAAAACAGTACACCTTATTAATCGCAGGCCTATAGCCTTTAAAGACTCACTGAGGGAATATTCTCTGGAGGAATTGCCTGAAGTCATAACTCCAGAGAAGTTGTTATATGGCCGTGATCTTGTAACATTGAATATCATTCCACAGTTGCAAGGTACTACTACAGATCCGGATTGGTCAGTTGATCCAGTGGATTTGATAAGGAACTCCTATGAAAAACTTGTTAGAGTACAATCTAAGCTGATAGACATCTATAATAATGAATTTTTAAACCATCTTGTATATCAAGCAACAAGTAAAAAGGATAGGTATAAACCTGTACCACATAAGCAGTTAAAGGTAGGAGATCTAGTTCTTGTCAAGGAAAATATGACCAAAGCCATTGATTACCCCATAGGAATTGTTAAAGAACTGACCAAGAATATTTACGATGAAGTTACTGGGGCTAAATTAATGCTAGGTAAAAGTCGAAGATTTGTCAAGCGTCATGTGACAAGCCTGATTCCTTTAATGTCAAGTGACCACTGACAGCATGGCTAAAACTTAAGAAAATTCTTTCACTGTTTCACAGGAAGACATTTAATCTGTATATATTATCAGTTAAGTTTATTTTGTTTTAAATTTATTTTCCATTGACTTTTCAGGTGAAAATTCAATCCCTCCCCTCGGAGTGTATAAAAATATATATTTAAATATATATTCCTAAAATATTTTGTTAAAAGTTTATGGATATTTTGGGTGATTGAGAAATTTTCTTTATGATCGGTAATTACCTTACCTGGAGAAACATTCCTTGGAATGGGTAATTATCTCCGTAGTTTACTTTAGAATTTCTTTTAATTTGTTTCTTTCAATTTGTTTATTCTAATGTAATTCTGGTTTGTTCAATTAATGTTTGAGGCTTTATTTTTCCTATTCACTTTAAATAAAATTGTGCTAATTAACTGACCTCAGCCTTCGTTGTGCAAACCAAAGTAAATAGGAGTTAAAGATAACTACTAACTACCTAATTTTCTGAATATTCCGAGCCAAACAACTCTACGAAGTAACCTCGAAGTCACTGTTGGAAGGGAAAAGCAGCCCAACACCAACCGTCAAGAAGTGATTACTCTCCTTCACCTCACCTTACCTTGGGACATTTTACCGGTTCTATTTGTCGTCGTAGTGCTGGACTTTTTCTAAATTACTCTACAACGATGGGACTCATTGTGTTTAGTGCTACGAAAACCGAGTGTAAAACTATGAAGAACTAAA